>NC_056739.1:310971038-311101038 GCF_019279795.1 Protopterus annectens
TTTGGACTTCTAAAAACAGAGGTGGCTAACTTCACAACACCCATGCAAATGGAAAATAGGTACATGACTGAATCATACACCAAGGCGCTGTATGAGCTCATACACAAGTGCCTGGATTGGGCCACACCAAACAGAACCAAGATGCTCTCCTCCAAAAAAAGGAAGCCAATCTGGTGGTCCCCCACCATAAACAAACTCTACAACAGAAGGAAAAAACTGTTGCAGAAAAGGGTGAAGTCCCAAGACTGGAAACAATCCCTTGTCAGCCTCAGCAAAAAACTGAGATCCATCATCAAATCCTCTAAAGCTAGCTATGAAAACAAAATTGCTGCAGATTCTAAAGACACCCACAAGGCATTCTATAGTTATGTCAAGAATCTACATGGCAATACTCAGATCTGCTCAGAGTTGCAGCATAATGACAATACATATACAGAACAAACTGATGTTTCCAACATATTGGCCGACAGGTTCAGTGTGAACTTTATCCCCATTTCACCCCCTAAAGGGCCTATCACAATACCTGAGGAATTCCAAGTCCCTATTATCACAGCTACACAGGTAAAAAAACACACTGTCCAAAGTCAAGAATACAGCTTCCATGGGACCTGATAATATCCCTGGCTGTGTTCTACATGAATTACAAAGTAAACTGGCACCACACCTCAGTACCCTATTCAGTCACAGTCTCATTTCAGGCTTTCTTCCTACCAAATGGCACACAGCTATGGTCATTCCACTTCACAAAGGGGGAGCGACTACAGACCCTGGGAACTACTGCCCCATTAGCCTGACGAGTCTGATATGTAAGGCTACTATGGAGCGCATCATCATGGACCTTGTAAATAAGGACCTAGGGAATCTCCAAACTCTGAACCCCATGCAGTTTGGGATTGTGAAAGGTAGATCATGCCTGCTCAACCTGATAGACTTCTTCGAGTCTGTCACCAGAGCTGTGGATGAGGGCAAGGTAGTTCACACAGCCTTCCTTGATCTTGCCAAGGCCGTTGACACAGCCTTTCTTGATCTTGCCAAGGCCTTTGACACCATCTCTCACTCAGAAATCATAGATAGACTCACTAAACTAGGCATAAACCCCTATGTCATAAAATGGGTTGCCAACTGGCTCACTGATGGAACCCATGGTGTGAAAGTAGCGGACTCCAAATCTGACTGCCGACCAGTTACAACTTGTGTCCCACAGGGATCAGTCCGAGGTCCTCTCCTGTTTGGCATCTACTTCTCTAAAGTTAAAACCAACACAAAAGGACTCTGGCTGACCAAGTTCACAGATTATTGCAAACTGGGAGCCATTATTGATTCTCCAACTGATGTAGACATTGTACAAAAAGGCCTCACTGACACCAATGACTGGTACCAGAACCATGGCCTTAAACTCAATGCCAAAAAGTGCATTGTCATTCCCTTTGGAAAAAAAATAGTGCCCATGAACTAGTGGACAACCACCTATGTGCTAAACATCGAAGGTGTGATAAGAGACCTGGGGGACACAGGTTGACAGCAACCTCTCCTTTGATAACCACATTGCCACTGTAGTTGTGATGAGACCTGGGGACACAGGTTGACAGTAACCTCTCCTTTGATAACCACATTGCCACTGTAGTCAGAAAGTCCTTCTATGTGGCACATCTCATTACAAAAGGTTTCTCATCCAGGAAGAAAGAGGTCATAATCCCTCTCTACTCATCTCTCATAAGACCTATTATAGAATATGTCTCATTTGGTATTTATCTCACAACAACTGGAAAGGCCACAAAAATACCTCACTAAGAGGATCTTAGGCCTTGGACACATGCCCTATACAGACAGACTCAAAAAACTCCAGCTATAGTCTCTCTCTTATCGCCTACTTAGAGGCGATCTCTGCTTGATCTCTAAAGCCATGTCTGACCCAGAGCTGCTAGATATGCTACACATAAAGAAATTCCAATCCCTCCATGCCACACGCTCCAGGGACCTAAACCTCTTTACCACAATAAACAGAACATGCTGGAGGGACAGGCTCCTAACCCAGAGACTTCCCATACTCTGGAACAAACTCCCCATTCATGTCAAGCAGAGCACTTCACTGGCCCTCTTTAAGAGAAATCTTGATGAGTGGATGGGCATTAGGAAGTTCACCCCGGGATCACTTTAGTGGCCTTGCTTGACAGGAGCAATGGGAACTAGCTTTCAGCAGCATGTGCCAGGGAACCTTCTTGGGCTAGGCTTATATAGGCTCCAGGCCATTAGCCTAGTACACACCTATGAACCTATAAATACAGAGTCTCAGTAGTAAATCTTATTTTAAAATGGCACACAGCAACAGCAGCGCTCGCAGGTGTCATTTCCCTTACTATTTCAATAACACGTGGGGCCTCAGGTTAGCATCTCATCTAAAGGATGATACTGTGGAGTGCCACGTCCCTCTGATGCTGCTCTGCAGCATCAGCAATCCATCGATCTGATGTGGGAACAGAACACGCAGTCTTCTGCACTAAAGATGCTGCTCTACAGCATCAGCAATCCATCGATCTGATGTGGGAACAGAACACACAGTCTTCTGCACTAAAGGTAGGTGTGCTACCTATTGCACAGCTGACACTGCTCAGGTCTCACACTGCTTGTGGGACAGCAGCAAAATTGTGTGCACTATGCTTTACAGCCTAACATAGTAACAGTCATGTGCATCATATTTTAACTGTGTTGCATAAACATATGCTTCTTGTTTTCATGGAGTTAGCCACTCTGTACCCCAAAATTCATGTTTTGATAACTCCCTGACATTTTTTAAGGTCAGTCAATAGCAATGTGTTTCACTTGTTTTTTGGGGGTAGGCTGCACTTCTTAAGGAGCAAGTCCAACACAGCTGTTATGTATGATGCTTCATCTTTGTCAGCTCATATTTAATATAATCAACTCTGAGGTCACTAAACCTCAGGAAAAGGTTAAACCCCAATTGCACTGATATCTGTCACCAAGCTAGTGTTTCGGCCGACTACTTTTATTCAAATTCTTAGCCGCTGTGCAGCTGCAATGCACACTGTGCCAACCCTGCATTTCTGAGCTGGATTTTTCACTCACCTTACTTTATAAAAGATTGAATAAATAATGTTTTATTTATTTATTGACATTTATTAACTGGGAAAGTCCAGTGGGCTAGAGACCCATTTTCAATGGAGGCCCAGGGAGAAAAGATGCAATTACAGTTACAGAATATTATTATATAACAACATATTTAGATGTATTGACCATGTACAATGGTAATTACATCAATCATACAACATCAAAGTATTGATTCAAAAGGCATTCTTATCCAGTGTGCTTGTTTTTAAGTCATACAGTTAAACAGTTACATAAATAAAAACTCTAGCTATCAATGCAGTTCAAATGGCTAGTCATGGCATAATATCTTCAGCTGAAGCAAAACATAGGGATAGTAAAAAGGTGCAAGGAAGTTTTGAAGTACTGGTTGGTAGTTAGTTAGTAGTGAAAGTAACTTATTTATGGTGTTTTAAGCATGTAGTCATGGGAACAACTGTGATTACTGAGGTAGTGGTACTTTAGTGTGATTCTGAATTAATTTATGGATGTATAATAATAGAGAGGTTTAAAGATGTAGCCATGTTGTTTATTAGCTACTAGTTTTACATAAAATGAGGTTAGCACAAGTTAACAAAGCATTCACTGACTCACTGTTATACAAGAAAAGTTCAGAGAAGTCATGCTGGCAAAATGAGTTCTGGGTGGTTCAGTGCTGATACTCTGAGGTATCCGTTTTATGTCACGACATAGTAAAGCAGCCATTTAAAACAGTATGGGCCTGTAGGTGCACCATGTGTTATTGTCTTGGCTGCCATATACAAGTAGTAAATATTGACATTTTATGTTGCTCATATACCTTAACCATGCGAACTCTGTGAGAATATTCATTATGTGTATTAAGCACTGTATATTGCAATGCTTATTTTGTCTGCATTAACTGCACACCTTATTTCCCCCAAATGCATTATCTCATTTAAAGTCACAAAGGCATTTTAACAAATTATAAACTCATAAGGTGTTAACACCTTAACATTTTAATTTTTGACCAGAAAGGACTCTGGGTTTTAATATGATTCTTAAGGAAGCAACCATGTTAAACTTGTGCACATTATGTATCCCTTTTGGAGTTTAATATATTAATACATAGAAGTGACACTATACAATAAAACCAACACAATTCCATTGGACTGTGCTGTCGTCTAACTTAGAAAAAGGTTACCAGAATTCTGCAATGTTAATGCTTAAGGCAGCTGTTAAAATATTTACTACATACATTTTACACGAGAATATCTATTATTCTTCACTTATGGCAATGCATACAACTAGTGTTGCACTTTGTGTTGCATGTTATTCAGATCAAATTATAACATTGTACAGCAAGTGTTTTACATGTGGCACACAAACACAAACTTGTGCTCAGCATGTAGAGTAGATAGAGGTACTGACACCACTAAGCAGATGTAAGTGGTAAAAGGTAGATGGACAGTAAGATACTGCGGGGGGGGTATCATTTGAATGACGGGTATACACAATAAAGGATATAGAAAAGGAGAGTGGTAGATATGTTACTAATGCAAATTCTTATAGATTGTAACTGAGGTGGGGTGGGGTGCATTTTATTTCTGTAAATTCTTAGACAAATTGTCACTGATGTGGGATATATTCTACAGAAGGCACTGTAGAGACAGTCTAGGGAAGAGCTGCAAAAAATGATGCAAAGTCTGTTATATTACTTACCCAGTGGAACTAGAGTAAAGTGCTTTAATGTATGTATCACAGAGAATAATTCAAGGAAATGTATGAATATGTCTTTTAAGTATATTGGACATTAAACACTATTTAGCAGGTAATCTTTTCCAGAGAAATGATTAGTAATAAATCCTCATACTATAAATATAACTGTTAAGAGAATATGTACATTCACTGGTGATACTGTAAGAGAAGGTGCACATGCACTGGTGATACTGTAAGAGAAGGTGCACATGCACTGGTGATGCTGTAAGAGAAGGTGCACATGCACTGGTGATACTGTAAGAAAATGTGTACATTCACTGGTGATACTGTAAGAAAATGTGCACATTCACTGGTGATACTGTAAGAGAAGGTGCACATGCACTGGTGATGCTGTAAGAAAATGTGCACATGCACTGGTGATACTGTAAGAGAAGGTGCACATGCACTGGGGATGCTGTAAGAAAATGTGCACATGCGCTGGTGATGCTGTAAGAGAAGGTGCACATGCACTGGTGATGCTATAAGAAAATGTGCACATGCACTGGTGATACTGTAAAAGAAGGTGCACATGCACTGGTGATGCTGTAAGAAAATGTGCACATGCACTGGTGATACTGTAAGAGAAGGTGCACATGCACTGGTGATACTGTAAGAGAATTTGTACATTCACTGGTGATACTGTAAGAAAATGTGCACATTCACTGAGGATGCTGTAAGAGAAGGTGCACATTCACTGGGGATGCTGTAAGAGAAGGTGCGCATTCACTGGGGATGCTGTAAGAGAAGGTGCACATTCACTGGTGATGCTGTAAAAGAAGGTGCACATGCACTGATGATACTGTAAGAAAATGTGCACATTCACTGGGGATGCTGTAAGAGAAGGTGCACATTCACTGGTGATGCTGTAAAAGAAGGTGCACATACACTGGCGATACTGTAAGAAAATGTGCACATTCACTGGGGATGCTGTAAGAGAAGGTGCACATTCACTGGGGATGCTGTAAGAGAAGGTGCACATTCACTGGAGATGCTGTAAGAGAAGGTGCACATTCACTGGAGATGCTGTAAGAGAAGGTGCACATGCACTGGCGATACTGTAAGAAAATGTGCACATTCACTGGGGATGCTGTAAGAGAAGGTGCACATTCACTGGGGATGCTGTAAGAGAAGGTGCACATGCACTGGTGATACTGTAAGAAAATTTGTACATTCACTGGTGATACTGTAAGAAAATGTTCACATTCACTGGGGATGCTGTAAGAGAAGGTGCACATGCACTGGCGATACTGTAAGAAAATGTGCACATTCACTGGGGATGCTGTAAGAGAAGGTGCACATTCACTGGGGATGCTGTAAGAGAAGGTGCACATTCACTGGGGATGCTGTAAGAGAAGGTGCACATGCACTGGCGATACTGTAAGAAAATGTGTACATGCACTGGCGATGCTGTAAGAGAAGGTGCACATTCACTGGGGATGCTGTAAGAGAAGGTGCATATTCACTGGGGATGCTGTAAGAGAAGGTGCACATTCACTGGTGATGCTGTAAAAGAAGGTGCACATGCACTGGCGATACTGTAAGAAAATGTGCACATTCACTGGGGATGCTGTAAGAGAAAGTGCACATTCACTGGGGATGCTGTAAGAGAAGGTGCACATTCACTGGGGATGCTGTAAGAGAAGGTGCACATGCACTGGCGATACTGTAAGAAAATGTGCACATTCACTGGGGATGCTGTAAGAGAAGGTGCACATTCACTGGGGATGCTGTAAGAGAAGGTGCACATTCACTGGGGATGCTGTAAGAGAAGGTGCACATGCACTGGCGATACTGTAAGAAAATGTGCACATTCACTGGGGATGCTGTAAGAGAAGGTGCACATTCACTGGGGATGCTGTAAGAGAAGGTGCACATGCACTGGTGATACTGTAAGAGAATTTGTACATTCACTGGTGATACTGTAAGAAAATGTGCACATTCACTGGGGATGCTGTAAGAGAAGGTGCACATGCACTGGCGATACTGTAAGAAAATGTGCACATTCACTGGGGATGCTGTAAGAGAAGGTGCACATTCACTGGGGATGCTGTAAGAGAAGGTGCACATTCACTGGGGATGCTGTAAGAGAATGTGCACATGCACTGGTGATACTGTAAGAGAATGTGCACATTCACTGGGGATGCTGTAAGAGAAGGTGCACATTCACTGGGGATGCTGTAAGAGAAGGCGCACATTCACTGGGGATGCTGTAAGAGAAGGTGCACATTCACTGGGGATGCTGTAAGGGAAGGTGCACATTCACTGGGGATGCTGGGTAGTACTTCACAGAAACAGTAGTGGCTAACTGGAAAAATTAAACCAGCAAAGATAGCGACTCATTAGTTTAGTTTTAACAGGAATAAAAGTGTAAATGATAGTATAAAACTGCGCTGGAAGATGAGAATTGCAAATGGCTGTCAACACAGAGCAAATGGTGTGTATCTGTTATTAAATACTGTTTCTTTGTAAATGTCCTAACTGTTGGTCATTATGGGGGAGAGCTAACAACTCTTTGTTACATTGTGCTTTCAGACTGAACATACATTTAGATGTGGATTTCTGTTTATTCCCACCATACCCATCACTACATGAGCTAAAAATTGAACGTGCATATCTGTCTCTGTCTGTCTTTCTGAGGTGTGTATGTATCCTCCTGGACAAATTAACAAAAACCTCATATACTGCACCTGTGTTTTGTGATTAAGCTTTGTGCAGTGAAAAAAAAGAGTAAAACGATAAAGTTCTGGATTTTTATAATGAAAGGGAATTCAATCCTTCATTGTTCATCTCACAGTTTTATGACATCAATATCAGAGCCAGTGAAATTTGTACTAGTCTAACATCTTTAATTGCACTTGCTCTGAAAATTTCAAGTTAAGCCTCCAGTTTGTTATAGCACTACAAGAATTATTCTTCCCCCGATTCACTTAATAGAACCTGACCCCTAGTATTTTTAATCAACAACTTGATATATAAAAATTAAAAAATATATATACACATATATATATATATATATATATATATATATATATATATTTCAACTTTATTTTGTGGATGCTTCAAGAAATCAATTTTAACAAATTGAAACAATGCTGAGAAAGGAATGTCCTTTATCATTGCCGTAAGTGCTTCCCTGGTGGGGGAAGGTCTTAAAGGTGCCATGTAAGTGATTATAGATAAGCAAGTATAAAATTAAAAAAAAAAAGTCAGATGCGCTTAATCATGACCTTTCCCATTTTATGTCGCTCTTTAAGCTATGAATGGGAATTTCTAAATGGGCTTTCAACTTTGAATTTTTCACACATTTTATCACACATTTTTCAACAAGCCATTTCCTCAGAGATCAGTGAATGCCCTCCGAATAGAATCCTTTTAGTTGTTTACTCACTGAGAACAGCAGCACAAAATAATTTTCTTATGAATGCCAAAGTGTGCACACAGTTCCAATTTGCTTATCCTCCGTAAGCATTATGTCCTGAGTCCAGTTTACTTTTGTACCTTAACATAATTGATGGTACCCACAGTCTGTGCTTTCAGATGAGCAGTGCACAATTTCACGAAAATGTTGATTTTAGAGTGACAGTGAAATGCCTGCTGAACTAAGTACAGTGCTGTGCTACTCCGCTCCTATTATGCGCATGTGCATATTTCTGCATTTGTGTGTGTCTGTATAGATAGCTACACAGACAGATGAGCGATTTATTTGTAGAGTGAAGAAAACACAAATATAGAATTCCTTGCAGGGATACAGACGGTTAATCACTGACTTCTGCTTTCTTTCACTGACTCTCTCTCTTTGCAGCTCCAAAGGGCAATAATCTACAGTGTAGACACTGCCTTGACCCGCAAGCAAGAGGTCATCCAGATGGCCTTGATCAGAAATCAATTTTTTTTTACCTTTGGTATGAGAGAAAAATAGTCACTATTTTTTTCACAATTCCCTATTTGCTGATTTATTTAATATTAAAATTTTTGCTTTATAGCATTTGCAGTCTCTCTGGCTACCTGAAATTACTTCCCGTAATTTACAACCTCAGATGTCAGCCTTTTTACTATGAAACATAGTCACTGTTCTCAGTACTAGGAAAGGCTGATAATTCAAGAATTTGATGATAAAGGACTTACAAAGTATCATTTATAAATGCAGAGGAAAAAACTGACCGTTTTGATTCAAATGTGTTTTGTTAAGATTTAAGCAAATAAAAACTGTAATGTTTTAAAAGGCAATCTATGAAATATTAGCTGATCCTACAACTGAATATGTATAGTCAGGACATGATAACCTAAACAGATCAATTATACTACTTTTCATCTCTAAAAAGTTCCAGGTGACAAATAGAAGGCCTTGTGGGGTCAATGTAATGGTAATCCTAAGAGATGACACAGTAAATAAAATGTTCTTTATCAAGCTGATAACATTTTCTTTTTTTTTCAAGTTTGAATTTACCTTTAATTATGGAATTAAACATTTAGGATTAATTCCAGGAGTAAATCAGCAGTTTGATGAACAAACTTGTGTAAGAGACTTGTACTATAGTGTCCATGCTATTGTCAAGTTTCATGAAAACTTAGCCGTGTTCACAAATTAACTAAAACCGTTCTTTAATCAAACATTTACTTGCCTAAATTTGCCCTCTGAAAATGAACTGCCCTTGTCTTAACTGCCTGTTCACCACTACACCTATTACAAATCAGTTTGGCTGGTAGCAACAGGAAAACACAGTACATGACAGTGACCTAAGTATATATGAATTTTCAGTAAGTAATGTCTGCTTAGTGCTAATGCAGCATGTTAGCTGTGTTCTTTATATCCGTTGTCATTTTGAATTTCTTTTAGTTCATACTTTAAAATAGATCACATGGTAGAGGAAACTTACCTGGATACCAAATACTTAAGTAAAATAAAAAAAAATACAAAAGTAAGTAGCTGACCACTGCTAACAGGTTCATAGGATATTACTAGGCTAACAGCTCAAGAGTCCTTACAAGCCTAGCCAGTTTTATACCCAGATTTTACCCAATTTTCTATTCCTAGGGGAAAGATGATAAGGGCCAGCAAGTGGGGTTTTGACAGTTTTTACAGACTGCCTCTGTCCATAAGGGCCACCAGTGCCACCCTAGTAGTGAATCTGACACATGGACATCACTGAGACACTGTCCATAAGGGCCACCAGTGCCACCCCAGTAGTGAATCTGACACAGGGACATCACTGAGGCACTCTGTCCATAAGGGCCACCAGTGTCACCCCAGTAATGAATCTGACACAGAGGGACATCACTGAGGCACTCTGCCTATAAGGGCCACCAGTGCCACCCCGGTAGTGAATCTGACACAGAGGGACATCACTGAGGCACTCTGTCCATAAGGGCCGCCAGTGCCACCCCAGTAGTGAATCTGACACATGGACATCACTGAGGCACTCTGTCCATAAGGGCCACCAGTGCCACCCCAGTAGTGAATCTGACACATGGACATCACTGAGGCACTATGTCCATAAGGGCCGCCAGTGCCACCCCAGTAGTGAATCTGACACATGGACATCACTGAGGCATTTTTTGTTGAATAGCTTTAGAGTGATTTCTGCTGTTCATCAAACCAGGGTTTATTTGTATGGAGTTGGTATGTATCAGTGGAGTGTTGTGGCTGCAAAGTCCTCAATGAGGGCTGCAAGGGTGCTTTATCCCTGGCTTTTTTTTTTTCCTTTTTATACTTTGATATTTTTCATTGTAAAGAAATGAAACAATTAACCATTAGGGAAACAAATGCATGTGTTGTAAGGGTGCTTTCCCATGTGTTGTTAGGATTAAAGAAACGCAACATGAAGCCTAGTATTTTTGATACTTCAGTGTCTAATCATGACTTTGCCCATTTGATTTTTATTCCCCATTCATATCCAAGTTTGGAAAGGGGAGCAAGAAACATGCACAGAATAGGAGTGTTGTAAGTACAATGGAAACACAGTTATGAATGGTTAGCAACACTTCCTTTCTCTATATCAGGGAAACAGACCCACAGATTATGCAGACTAATATATTACAAAGTTTTAAGAAGCAGATTGACTTAATATAAAAAGGTCAGAAACAATATTATGTTATGTTTGCATGAAGGCAGAAAGAGACAGCATAACCAGTCTGGCCTTTTAGTGAGTTGCTCATTCTGCCTTCTCTCCATCCTTTCTTTCCCTCTCCAATTTTCTCCACCTGTCCATTGCTTTATTGAATGCCTCCATGAATTTTGACTACCCCTCCATTCTGATATCCCACTATGTGGTATCCATAACCCTCTCACTGAAGAAGTACTTTCAGAAGTCCACAGAGTATTTTATTCTTACAGTCTGCAACCTCTGCTCCCTCGTCCCTGTCCACTGATATTGTGTCTTCTCTGCATGTTCTGGTCTCTTTTTTAGGTCATATCTTAAATAGATCACAAGGTCCGAACTCCATTAATCTCTAGTAATACTTCCCCTTCCATCCCATATACACTTCTTTTTGCCTTCCTCTGGACTTTCTCTAGTAGCCTAATGTCCCACCCTAGAATCAGCAACCACAAAGAAATAAAACTTCAATCCACAAAACAACAACCAGCAAAAGTACAAAGTTTTAATGTTTCTTAGCGCCTCGGCAAAGCCTTCAAAGAGTACATAAAACCATCAGTTAGCTCCCATTTAAATGCAAAACTATTAAGATAAATTAATCAATTAAAATTCAAAAAAGCAGCCTCCAATTACATTCAAGATTAAGCCCTAAAGGGGACAGAGTGTTACATTTTAAAATGTAAATACTTTCTTTATGCATTAGTTTCTTTTTATACAAGCCATCTGAACAAAAACCTCTATGTACTTTTTCTAAAAATAGTAACCTTTAAATCACCTGGGTTAGAATCATGGCATTCTAAAAAGTGTTTAACCACCGGGCTGTCCACTTTTTTGTTTTTAACATTCCTAACATGTTCCTGCATTCTGTATTTAAATTTCCTCTTGGTTTCCCCAATATATACCAGATTGCAAGAACATTGTAGGGCATAAATAACACCCTCTGTTTCACAATTAAACATTTCCAATGGAAAAAATGCATGTCCATTTATAAAGTTAAATGTTCTAACAGTATAAGCACAAACACTGTAGTGACCATAGGGGTAAGTACCGATTGGTGCCTTCATATTTCCCATAATATTTAAGACCGGCATTACAAAGTGATTATGTACCAGGATATCTCTAAGATTTCTTCCTCTCTTGTATGATATACCTAAGAATGGACTTAAAATATTGCCTATATCATTGAATTTAAACAAATATTGCCAATAATACTTAACTAAATTTACAAATATGGAGCTAAATGTTCCATATGTAGAAACAAAATATATTTTGCATTTATTATTCATTTCCCTCTGTTTACTATACAATACATTATTATAGTGTGTTTCACATCGAATATCATTTTCATCCATACCTTCAATAATTTTCTTAATAGCAGTTTGTACAACTTCTTTAGCATAACCCCTCATTACAAACATACAATACATCCTATTAATTTCCCCATAGAGATCAGTTTTATTATTACATAATCTCTTTGAGACATTCATTGTAAGGTAACGATGAAAGAGTGTGAGGTGGATGGCAACTAGTGCCATATAAAATTCTTCCTCCATCTCCAAAGTAATTTATTATTATTAATACTCAATGTAATGTCCAGAAATGTAGCTCTTGTCCCCATTTGCAATCCATTAAAACCAAATCTACTTTTCTGTAACCATTCCACAAACATATTGGCATTTGTTGAACCCCCCCCCCCTTACACACAAATATGAGATCATCTATGAATCTGTAGTACTTAACTACAGATTCTTTAAAAAACTCACCATGATATAAGTATTCTATTTCATATAATCCCATTACCAGGTTAGCATAACAGTTAATGTCCCAGCCTGTATGACCTCCAGAACTGCATATAGTATTGAGGGTATGGCCTGAATAAGGCCTGATAATGTATATGCATTACCCCTTTAGTTTTGAAATCTATCTCCCCTGATGACACACTCCTACAATCTGTCTGCTGCTGCTGCTGACATAACTCCCTCACTCTACTTCCAGTGATCAAGTCTAGGTGTGATATGGGCCGACAGGTTGTTTAACTCTCCCATTACCAATAGTTTCTTGTCTCCCTTCTTATGCCTCATAAGACAGCTATTCTGGCTCAGATGCAGTATTTTAGATTTGTTGCACACATCCTCAACTGCCATCTTTCTGCCCACTTAAACATTCATTTTAAGCCTTGTGTTAGTCCCCCCCTTCCTCCATTGCTGCAAATATCTATGTCATCTGCAAAGGGGCTGATCCTGTTTAATATCTGTTTACATGAAAACACGTAAGAGATGATGACTCAGGACTAAACCTCTGCTGTACTGTGTTAGTCATTCTCCTTATTCCTGACTGTAAATGTCTCCCTACAATTCTCTGTGTCCCACCCTTTATCTATGCTGAGGTTCATTTTTCAGTCTTATTCCACCCCCCCCCCCACCACCAAACTCATCTAATGTTTTAGTAGCTGCCATTGTGGGACAGAGTCAAAGGCCTTGATGAAGTCTGGGAAGACTATATCTATTGATTCACCTAAATCGAGTTGTTCTGTAACCCAGACATAAACATGAATCCCGTTTGAAATTGGTCTCCTTCAGGCAATGAAAAAGTGCTGGCTGTTGTCCTGGAGATTGTAACTGTCTTGGGAAACGGCCAGTTTTTTTCCTCACAATTTTCTCCTATGATTCTCCCTTCCACCTATATTAGGCTAATTGGCCTGTAGTTGTCTGGATTCTTTCAGCCCTCCCTTTATACCCATAAAAGCTCTTGCTGTATCTCAGTTCCCATGTTCTCTGGTGCTGTGCAGAGACCTGTTGAAGGTCTCTGTCAGGAGATCCACTAGTACACTGACCAGGTTTAGAACCTGCGAAGCGGCCCATCGGATTCTTGTGCCTTGCCCTCCAGTACTGCTGCTAGTGCCCTTCCTGACTCCTCACTCTGTATCCTGATGTCCATAAACTGCTCTCATTCCACTCTGTCTCCCTTCCAATACATTACAATCCCTTTCCTGGGAAGACTGAGATGGATATTTATTCCTCAAAATTATTCCCAGTTCTTGGAATGACCTTCCCATTCCTTGCTAAGCCTATCCAAGTGTGTCTCCTCTTTCATATTTTGTAAAATATACCTGAAACATTTTTGTTTCCCATATTGATCTTCATTTTTGTCTTGTGCCTTTGCAACCATCACCTTTTCTGTTGCCCTTCTGCTTGCATCCTTGAACTTTGATTATTCCATATCCCGACCCAGGTCCCTCTCTTCCACCTCATGTCATTCCTCTGTTTTGTCCCAATTGCTAGCTACATACTCCAATGTGGCCATATTGGCCTTTCCCCTTTCTGTCTATTCTTAATGCTCCTGCTCATTTCCATGAACTCTCCATCCGCTAACCATTCCCATAAAGTGTTCACCCCTACTATTTTCTGCCAGCATTGAACTTCTGTTTGACTCTCCCCTCCAACTTGTTATAACTCATTCCCTCCAATAGAGCTCATGAACTTTGTACTGTAATTTCCAGTGGGCAGAGCCTAAGCTTTTTTATAGGATCCTCACATTTTAAACAAATCTGATCATCTTTGGTACTACAGGGGTTACTAAAAAACCATAAATAATAAACCATTTTTATACTGGTGGTATCCTGCAGGTTCTAGATCTTAAACTGAAATTTATAAGTCACAGTAAACTTAATATTTTGTAAACAACTTATAATATCTCAGCAACCACTCAAGTTACACACATGCTGCCAACAGCATTTTACTCAGTGTGTAGTATGTTCAAGATAGGAGAACATGTGTCACAGACTGCATGCCGTGGCAGGGCTAGACACTTGACATTGTAAAAATATGTCTCTAGGTGATCCAGTTGTGTTGACTAATGTTGCAAAAATGGACATGAGTATTTGCCTGTGATAAGTGGGTTCAAGACCCGGCCTACTCCGTCCTAGGCCGGGTACCCATGCTAATGGTGAGAGGGGTGTTTATACCCATATTGGCCAGTGTGTGCCCACCATAAAGCCCAGCAGCCTTGGGTCAATAAGTTACTGTCACCAGTGTCCAGTTGCCCAGCTTGGGTTACTTGGGATAGCTCTGGTGAATAAAAGCTGAACATAAAACCAATCATCCTGTGAAACATGAGCTAAGAATTGCTACATTTAGTGTAAGTTCACTGACAAGATAGCACTTGGAAGTGGATGACATGTTGGTTACACTTAAGTACAGTTAGGGATGGACTCTGCTTCACATGGATGGGGAGCCTGTTCCAGAGCCAAGGAGGCTGGAAACCCTTTGAATCCAGGAGACAACGGGGATGGGCAGTGCGGCAAAGCCACTTGGATCTAAGATCCAGAGTCTACTGCTTGGGAGGAGGACAGGCCAGAAATGGTGTAGGAATCGTGGTGCTGGAGACACTTCAGGAAATAGTGAGGTCTGTCATCAGAATTAATGACAGACTCATGGCAGTCAAACTCCAGTGTCATGATAGGGCAGTATTGTATATAATCTCAGCCTATGCCCTACAGCAGGGTTGTGATAGTGACAAAAAGAGTCCATTTAGACAGCAGTTGCAAGACCTACTAGATAAAGCAGGACAACAGGAATTATTGTTGACAATGGATGACCTGAATGCATATATCAGGACAGACAGACAGAACATGTTATGAGGACTGCCTGAGTCCACATGGGTGAGGTAGTAGGAATAAAGAAGAAGAGTCCATTATAGACTCACATTTGTCAAAAAACTTGATAGCCAACACATGGGTCAGAAAGAGAGGGAGTCACAAGATCACATACAAAAGTGACCAAAATGCTGTCAGATAGACTTCCTCCTAGTAAGGAAGAGGTACTGGGATACAATCAGCAATTGCAAAGATAACCCCAGTGAAACAGTCCAATCCCAGTGAAACAGTCAGCCCACAATATAAACCACTAGTTGCTACAATCAGCTGCAAACGGTGGTCAAAGAAAGATCTAAGGTCAACAGAGAACAGGCTGAAGACCTGGAAGTTGACTGGAGAGAAAACACAACAGTTGAAGGAATTACTCGGGGGTCTAGCACCTCAAGAGGAGAAGAAAATAGGTGGAGCTGAAGAAGAATGGCAGCTCCTCAAAACAGCATGTGTAAGGACTACAGAACAGGTATGCAGCTGAGCCAGGTATGGAAATACGCTACACAGGGAAGGGTGGGGATGTAATGCAGAAGACCAGAAAGTCATCAAAAGAAAGGAGTGCAGGAAAAAGTGGGAAATAGGAATGGCAGACCAGGCTAGGAAGGAATACTGGTTGACTAATAAAGAGCCTAAGAGCACTGCATGAGAGGCACTCCTCCATCTTCTATACAGTGACTCAGTGGATGGCGCAAAGAAACCATCAGATTCCAAGTTAAAGACCGAAAGATAAAAAAAATAAAGAAAACAGTCAGTTAAGGGATGTGACAGCAACAACTTGCTCACCAGTCCACAGGATTTCATAGGAAGGAATACTTTCAGCAGCTTCTGAATAAAGAAAACCCCACAGAAGCTGTACTGCACCAGACACAGCCTGCAGTAAGAGAGGAGGTGCCGTCCACCCTAAAAGAAGTAAGAACAGCACTTAGGAAAGTGAGGTCAGGGAAAACAGCAGGCTCAGATAAGGTCACAGCATATATGATCAAGATGCTGGGTGAAACAGGGGAGAAATGGCTCCTGAGAGTACTCGTAGGGGTATGGAGAACAAGCATAGTAGTGCCAGTGTTCAAGAACAAAGAGGACATTTACAACTGTTGGCAGTATAGAGGTTTCAAAGTCCTATCACACTGCATGAAAGCACTGGAGAGGGTGACTGCTAAAAGAATATGCAGAGTAGTAGAGTGTAAGATGATAAATGAGCGGCTCTGATTTAGATCAGGCTGTAACACGATTAACCCGCTGTTTGCTGTGAGACAGATACTTGAGAAGATGCTAGAAATTAGGAAACAGTCCAACTGGGCATGCCTCAACTTGAAGCAAGCATGTTACAGAGTCCCAAGGAAGCTGGATTGAGCAGTCCTGCACTGGTTCGAAGTCCCAGAAAATTTTACAGAATTAGTACAAGCAATGTACAAAGACCCAATGACTCAGGTAGAACAGTGTTCAGTCTCACAGAGGGGGTTCCTAGTGGGAGTTGGTGTGCATCAAGGTTCAGCTCTGAACCCACTACTGTATACTGGTGATGGGCTATATTAGCAAACATGTCAGATGGGTTAGATCAACAAAATTGCTGTGTGCAAATAATGTGGCATTACAGAAACTCTGAGCTAGAACGTCAGCAAAGGGTAGGGGAATGAAATGTAAAACTGAAGACACATGGAATAAAACTGAGCACAGATATGACAGTTAAAATGGCAAGAAATGGGGAAATTAGAGGAAGCTAAAAACTGAGGATAGAAGGGAAAATAGTGGAACAGGCTAACAGCTTCAAGTATCTTGGAGAGGAGGTTGAACAGAGAAGTATGAATGAGGAGGTTAATGCTAGATTCAGAGGGACTGCAACCAACTAGCATAGAGTGTTGGGGTAGTGTATGATGGAAGAATGCTAAAAAAAATGAAAAGTAAGATGTACAAACCAGTGGTGCAGCCAGTACTACTGTATGGTACAGAAACCCGGGCAGTCAATGAAGCTAGAAGTTAGGGAGATGAAGTGCCTGAGATGACTGGAAGGACCCACACTGTGGGACAGATGAAGAAATGAGGACATCAGAGCAGAAGCCAAAGTAGCTCCGATTGCAACAAAGGTCAAAGAGAACAGACTGTGGTGTATCAGGCACATGTGGAGGAAAGCATAAGACAAGCTTTTGAAGAAGATTTGTGATAGATGGGAAGAAGGCAAGAAGAAATGAGGGCATCTAGCAAAGAGATGGATGGATTTTTCAAGAGAAGAGTTGTGATAGTCAGGCATGAGTGCTGAAGAAGTTTGGAGAGTGACATGACACCCCAACCTTATGTGCCAAATAAGAAAAATGGAGTTGCAAGTGATTATGATGCATTTTGTCATTCTATCTGTATATAATGTCATGTATCTATTGTGTTTACACGTGGGCTGAGACCAAAATAGGTCCAATGGAATCCGTGCTCTACACCAGATGACAAAGTCAAAATAAATAATATAAATTATATATATATATATATATATATATATATATATATATATATATATATATATATATATATATATATATATATAAGTTCTACAGTCTTCTGCCCTGGCTCTCAGTTGTAAACTGCCACCACCCCAGATCATCAAGTGTTGCACTTGTTTTATCTTGTTAATAAGCCAAATAATAGTAATAAACAAATAATATATAGAGCAGTCTGGCCAGTTAGAGATAGATGCCAACAGTTTGTCACCAGTTAGCAATAAATACCCACTTATCAGTTAATAAATACATAAGAGATGACCATCTGCAACCTTTCTAAAAGTGCATTAAAATTCTTTACTTAAAAATGAATGAGTTGAGCAGTATTAGTAAACAGTTACATGTACACAGAGGCACAAAAGTGCATAAAGAGACAGAAAATACAATTTTTGAACAAAGTACAACAAAGTATAACTACAACTACTCTTTAGATAATTCTCAACTATAAGAGTTACTGAATTTTAAGCTAAATGTATTTGATTTTCAGGGTAGAAACACAGGTGCTGAGAACACAAGTCACATGACCTAGGGTAGTTCTGACACAGATCTTCTACTGTCTTTTCAGCTAAATGGCTTATATACATTTTTTATACAGACCCACAGATGTCACCAAACAGGTTTTTCACCTTTCCGTAAGAATCACTGTTCTTCCTGCCTTGGTTAGCTCTTTCTTTGAAAAAACCCTTAATTACTATTTCATGGCCCTTGGCTTTTTGGCTTTATTAAAGTCAAAGAGCAAATTGCTTCCCCACATGTCACTTATTTCATATCGTAGTTCTGAGGCCACATAAACCTGCATAGTGCAGATTAAATTAAATATTTTAGTTCATCTACTGCAGACTTTAACAGCATGAAGTGCAGCTCACGTTCCTGATACATTCTAATATCGAAGACTGTGATAATTATACATATCACAGGGTGTAGAATTTTTTAACATGTACAGTTTTATACTTCATCTTTTTCCTTGTCGGGTATGTGGATTCATGGGTTCATAAGCACAACTGTAAAAGATGTCAACTCCTCTAGAAAGTGTCAGCATTGTTATATATGGTCACTGGCCTTGTCATATGCGGTTACTGGCCTTGATTATTTTTGTCACTGGCTTGAAGTCCTATGTCTACTGATAGCCTGTCCCTTTCTTCAGCATGCACTGCTGCATCTGTGTGTATCTAAAGTCTGATACAAGTCCAGTTGAGGTTCTTGATCATTAAGGTGGCCCTAGTCAGCCTTTTTGATCTTCAGAGAGCTGTTGTATATCATTTGTATATTTGTACAGACTGTCTATATTAGTGCATTAATTGTCTTGCAAAGAAGGTAATTCACTGGTTTTACAGCACTAATAGAAGAGGATTTCATATTTCTGTTGTTTTATTCTGTTACTGCATGTAAAGACTTGACATACCAATGAAACACTTGCAGATAGATTCTGTGATAAAATTATTTTCTGCAAAGTACATGGGTTCAGTTAAATATTAAATGCACATGCCTCATGAGGCGAGAAGAGACGAGATGGAGAAGATGTTATCAGAAGAAATTAAAGTGAGGCATAATGGACACCCCAAAAGTGAAATTTAGGTGTTTTATCCAAAAGTTTGCCAGCTCTGAAATGCAGAGGGATGGATCCATAAATGGACCTCATTGAGGGGTCTGTTTGATTAGGCTGCATCGAACTGCAAAATACTACTTACTACCTGACTGAAAACCCGTACGTTTTAACCTTGGATCCTGGCCCTCTACAGCTAAGAGGTGACTACTTTTACTACTTTAGCTAGTATCTAATGATTTGAGACTACTGTAATAGCTTTAGTGATTTCTTGTATGGAAGCAATGTAGCTGTTTCTTGGAAACCGGTGAGAAGCTGCAATTTTTTCTAGGCATGTGGTATAGGTTGATTAAATAAAAATTGTTTTAGTTGGTAAATCGTGTGAGAGTTTGTGGGAGTTGTGCAGCCTTATGCTCTATTTATCTAGTCTACAATAAACTGAATAGCACTGTTACCAGATATGACCTCAAAACTGACCCTTTACAAATGGGAAGTAACTATTTTCACTATTTCTCATCATTTACTGTTTATGTTTAGGCTACTGTAACGGCTTTAGTGATATTTATTTTTGTGTGTGGAATCAATGTATCTGTTTGAACTGGATATTTGTGTTTGTCATTGCATGCCTATGCACTCTGGTTGTGTGGGCTGTACTAGCCAGTGCAGCACTACTACCAGATTGGACTTGAACCACTAGATTTGACATTGAAACCAGACCCACTATAGCAGGGGAGTGATGAGTGCAGCAGTGTTGAAAACTGTCCTATATACTCACAGGTGTTTTTTTTTTCTTTTGTGAAGTGCCTCATTCATCCAAGCACTAGTAATTAGACAGTTCACTTACTAGGGACTGTTTTTCTTTTCACTTGATTGTGCATAGTTCTTGTTGCCTGCTTTAGTTTTGTTAGTTTGCACTTCGATGAACGTAATTGCCACAGGGTGTACAATGTATTTATTTGTTTTAATTTTTATTTTCCCCTTAATGTCCTGGACTAAGAAGATATGCACATCTGTCACAGTGGCATGAAAAAGTTCTATTGCTTAGCTATTGCATTCAGTGTTGGGCTTGAATATAATACAACTCCATTTTTGCCTGTAATTTATCATTGCGTTGGATAGTTAGCTTGCATTCAGCTTTATAACTGAAGCTGTGACAAGTGGGTTTGTACTAAGATATAGGTTCATAGGTTCATAGGTTCATACTAGGCTGTCTGCCCTAGGGCATTTATAAGCCTAGCCAGAATGTGTTTGGCTTTCGCCACCCATTTTAAATTTATTTTGCTATGCCCTTTTTCGAGGTTAGTATACTGTGCCTCTGTCTAACAGTGACACAGAAGTGATACCCGGGGTAAACCTACGATCTCCCATCCACTCATCAAGATTCCTCTTGAAGAGAGTCACTGAGAGCCTAACCTGGACTGGGATTTTATTCCAGAGTGAAGGGAGCCTCTGGGTTATGAATCTGTCCCTCCAGCATGTCCTATTTATTTCAGTGCTGAGGTTCAAGTCTCTCGAGCGCGTAGCTCGATGGGATTTGGATTTTCTGAGGAAGCATGTCCATTAATTCCGGGTTGGACATGGCTTTATACGTCAGGCACAGATCGCCTCTGAACAGGCGGTATGCCACTGAGTAGAGCTGGAGTTTCTTTAACCGGGCAGCATATGGCATCTGTTTGAGCCCTTTGATCCTCTTGGTGAGGTACGTTTGGGGTCTTTCCAGTTGCTGCAGGTGTCTGGTAAGGTACATCCCAAAAGGGGCATTGTACTCAATTATGGGCCTGATGAGGGATGACTAAAGAGGCATGATGACCTCCCCTGATCTAGATGTGAATCCCTTCATGATTAGGTGGGATATATAAAATGTTTTTCTAACCACTTTGGCCACGTGGTTGTCAAATGAGAGATTGCTAGCAACTTGGGTCCCCAGGTCCCTCATTATTTCTTCTGTACTTAATGGATTACCACCTATGTGGTAATTTGTGGGCACTTTGTTTTTGCCAAAGGGGATGACTATACACTTTTTGGCATTTAGCTTGAGGCCATGGCTCTGGCACCAGTTATCTGTTTTTATGAGGCCCTTTTGGAGGATGCTTGTGTCGGCTGGAGAGTCAATTATGGTGCCCAGTTTGCAGTCATCTGCGAACTTGGTCAGCCACAGTCCTTCCGTGTTGGCCTGTACCTCCGAGAAATATATACCGAACAAGAGAGGTCCCAGGACTGAGCCTTGTGGGACACCACTTGTAACTGGTTTGGAGTCTGACATGGCAATTCTAACCATGTGAGTTCTGTCCTTGAGCCAGTTTGCAATCCATCTAGTGACATAGGGGTTTATATTTAAGCTGGTGAGCTTATCTATAATGCCCGAGTGGGGTATTGTATCGAAGGCTTTTGCGAGGTCCAGGTAGGCTGTGTGGACCACCTTCCCCTCGTCAATGGCCTTGGTGACTGTTTCAAAGAAATCAACCAGGTTTAAGAGGCAGGATCTGCCCTTAACAAAGCCGAACTGGGTAGGATCCAGTGTCTGTAGGTCCCCAATATCTTTATTTATGAGGTCCATGATGATCCTTTCCATAGCTTTGCAGACCAAGCTAGTCAGGCTTATGTGGCGATAGTTTCCAGGATCTGTTGAGGCACCACCTTTATAGAGATTGACCACTGTTGCTGTACACCACTCTTTGGGCACATATCCTGTAGTAAGGCTGAGATTGAACAGTAGTTTTATGTTTGGGTTTAGCTCTTCTTGGAGTTCACTGCATTGTGCTCACTTACTAACTTAAGTAGACCTATTTTGCACTGCATATCTGATCTGAGTGTCGCACTTGATCCAACCTACCATGATAATGCGGTCTACCATGTTTTACTTTTTTAATATGCTGTGATGGGTCTACTTCACATGACTGAAATTTCATTTGACCGAAACCATAATACCAAATTTTAAAAATGCTGAAAATTCATTTGACTGAATCACATTATACTGAATTGTAAGCCATAGACATGATGTGGGTTTCCATTCTCCTGTGACTTGCTTGTGATAAAAAGAATTACTATAACTTTTATAGTGCTAATTGTCAGAATATCGATAGTCATGTAGAAAGTAGTGTTGTAGTGTTTGTAAATGTGGGCATGTCTGTTTACATTTTTATGGGAAGGATCTCAAGTAATATGGTGGATGTTTTGTGTGTTTCCAGCAGTAGTGGTAGCATGTAGACTACTGTAAGGTAAGTAAAAGGTATATGCCCTTTTCCCCACTGTAGTGTGATCCTGGAGTTAGTATATATAGTTGGGGGTTGTGGGGGGCACAGCCCCCCACATTATGGGGTGTGGGTGGTATAGCCTCCCATCTAGTTTGGTTTTATATTGTCCGGTTTCTGTTAAGAGGGTACGTAAGTGGTTTTTAAGTTCTGGAAAGAGTCATTGGTGTTGTAAGTGTGCATGTCTATGGTTTACAAGTTAGTATTTTGAAATTTAGCATAGTAAGGTTTCAGTATTATGAGTTTCAGTCAAGTGAGTTTTCAGTATTTTGAAAATTAGGTATTCTGGTCTCAGTCAAATGAAAGTCAGTCAAATGAAATTTCGGTCATGTGAAGTAGACCCACTGTGATATACTGGAATATATATATATATATATATATATATATATATATATATATATATATATATATATATATTTAATTACTTGTGAAATGGCTGTATCTTTCAAGCTACTCTGCTTCAGAGGCTAATCAGTACTGAATGGCATATTTATTCTGATATTTGTGTCATGTATGCAATTTTTTAAACTGCTTGCATTTAAGTTGTAGCATCCATGTTACTCTCTTTCAGGCTAATTAGTGCTATATTACATATTTTTCTGCTAACTATAGCATCATGTCTGCCTGTTACCTTATTATATTTCATTGCATTGTATATATTTTGTGCATGCATATTTTTCTATTAACTGTAAACCATACCTGCCTGCCTGTTATGTATATTATATTGCACTGCATATATTTTGTCTGTTGTATCATCTGAGCCTGCCTGTACATCATAGTGTTGGTCACTTTTCTCTGCTGGTTGTGGCACCTGTGCCCATTTATTGAGACATCCTAGTAATACTGATGTGATGTGTAGCCTCATACTGCTTTGTGTGTATTGCACCATATTTTAAATATTGTTGGATTGTTTTAAATGCCAGCACTTCTCTCCTGTGCAGCTTTGTACTGTATTCTGGTACCCAACTGTCCTTTACTCTGGCACACTATTATAGCCTTTTTTCTGGGATTCTGTTTGGATTGTCTGTACGCTTCATTGCTCTGTGTCATTGTTGGTGTACCACCCCCATTCAACTCCCTCTAAGAGTACCTCAAGATAGCAAAGACCTGTTTCTCCATTTCAGGCATAAAATAGCTACATTCCCATGCTCTGCTTCATCTCACCTACCATGAACCCACAGTCTTCCCTTACTTCATCTGTTGCCAGCCTGCTAGCAGTAGGCACCTTTAGGTACTGTAACAACTGCATTGTGTACACTGGCAGCCATTTACTATTATCCCCCCCCCCACACACACACACACACACACCATTTGTGAGGTGGTACATATTTGCTCAAACTGGAGGCTGACCCACAAGAGCTCATCAGTAGTTCATAGGTAGTTACTAATTTGCAATCCAGGGGACCATTGTATTGCCTAGCCCAAATTCAGAGTTGTCCCTAAGCACTATCTGGTTAAGTGACTTGCTCAAGGTCACTCAGTAGGTGAATGAGGGCTGATGGGATCAAACCCTGTACCACAAGAAATACATCTCACAGCCTTAATCCACTCTACCATCTTCCAGACTCCATGAAGCATGTTGCTGTACAGCATACTCCCACTGCACTGTTACCCAGAACTAAACTAAAATCCATATATGCTGAGGACCAGAAGAACCCCTCAAAGACGGACAAAGACCTCAGCCACAGTCACACCTCTAGCACCCTGCTTCTATAAAGTCTCACATGCATAAGCCAATCCCACCTCATATAAGGGTGCATGTTCAAGTCCCCAAGACTATCTAAGCACACTGCCACCCAAGACAGTGTCCTTGTCATAGGTGATTCAATTTTCAGTTTTACGCAGACCCCATTCACCAAGCCCAGCAAAGACAGAGTGATGTCAGCACTGTTACAGGGACTTAGACTGATGATATTACAAGGTCCCTTAAATTCCTGTTCCATAAATCCTCATATGATATGATCATTGCCACATGGAAGTCGATGTCTTTAGGCACTCCATCCTGGGGAATATGAAGAGAGACATGGCTGAGCTCTCTGTGTGGGTGACATAATCCAGGAGGAAGTAGTCCTGAGCAGCATCCAGCCATCACTGAGACTGATGTCACAATGTAATCAGAAAGTAACTGACTTCACTAATTGGCTGTATAATTACTGTCATTCTAGGGAGTGGAGGTCCAGTATGTATCAGCAAGGATGTGAGAAGGTAGAACAGCTTGTCTATTAAACCATGGATGGCCTGCACCTCTTCCTGTAGTGCTTTTGCATACTGGCTAAAATATTTCAATCCTCAAAAGTACCTTTTCTGGACAACGTTAGACTTCTAGCCCTTCCAACTTAACAAATTTGCTTAGACTTTATTAAATCTTGTGCTGACCAGTGCTAGAAGTCTTATACATGAAACTTCCCAACCCTGAGAACTTACTAAACATGGAGTGTGTACGTCTTTGTGTAATCATTTAAACTTGGTACTAGTGTTATGAAAACATTTCCTCTTCACCTAGATTTAGTGCCTAACACTCATTCAGACCTGCTAGATGCCAATCAGCAATCCAGCATGCTAACCTTGAACTCCTAATCTTCCTTGTGTTTGTAAGTAAATTTAATTTTCATATCATTGCGAATTATGGAACTCCATCCATGTTACACACTATCCACAACATCTACAAATGCCAACTTGAGTCCTTAATCATGGAACAAAATGCAGCCATTCCAGGTGACTTTAAATATACATGAACTAACTGGTTAATGTGCACAACCAACAATGAATATACACAGTCTTTACTAATTTGTATTCCATGGATCATATAGTAACTTATCCCACTAGGAGCACAAATCTACTTCATCTTCTCCTCATCAATATCATGTCTTTCCCACATAAAAAGTGTCTCCATCCATAGTCAAACCAAACTATCTGATCATCACATATCACCTTAGAACTAAAGCCTCCAATCAAGGCCTCTGTTTTCAGCAACTTTTCTCTGGCCATTCTCCTTGCCCTATTATTTTGAAATTTAAAAGGCTCCTCCGATTGGGGACCCAGTCACCAAAGCAGTTGCTTATCCCACGGACTTTTATTCCCACCTAAATTCCTGAGTTAAAGCATCTGTCACAAGTATAATATCAAATATAATAAGCTTTTGTAGCAGAATTTTGCTATAAACAAATAATACAACAAAAGTAAGAAACTCCTAGTTCTGAGGAACAAACTTAGATTCCCACTCTTTAATTATAATCTTAAAAGATCTGCAGAGAGCTCAGAATACAGATAAAATCCTTTTGTACTAAATATTGCAACCTCCTTCAAAGATGATCATAAAGTGTTCTTCAGTGATGGTAGGAATCTCTAACTTCTTCTTCTTTTGGCTGCTCCCGTTAGGGGTCGCCACAGCGGATCATCCGTTTCCATTTCTTCCTGTTCTCTGTATCTTGCTTTGTTACACCAACCACCTGCATGTCCTCTCTCAACACATCCATAAACCTTATCTTAGGCCTTCCTCTTTTCCTCTTACTTGGCAGCTTCATCCTTAGCATCTTTTTTCCCAATATACCCAGCATCCCTCCTCAGCACATGTCCAAACCAACGTAATCTTGCCTAAAGCCAGTTAGCTTTATTCAGGATAGCGCAGTGGTGCTGTCTGTTACACAGAATAATAAATCTGAGAAAATTTTCAGAAGATTAATTTAGTGAGGTGTTCTGAGCAGAGCAGTATTATAACTGGAATCCATATTCACATCCTGGGAGAAGGCCATTTATAGCTGTAGATCTTCAGGCATTTATTCTGAGTAAGACAAAGTTTAGTACGAGTATTTTAGCTGGATTAAAACTTTACTAATTTGGGATTTGGTGAGTAAGTGAAATGTGACATGAGGTTCTAGTGTGATATGTTGATATTTTTGTTGAATGGTCTGTTGAACAGCAGTCCCTGGAGGGTTTTTGATAGTAATGTTCTATATGTTCCTGAATTTCTAGTGTGTGCCAAATAACATAGCTATGCTTTATGTCTCAGCAGTTAATTTCTTAGAAGCCTTTCTAAACAACTTGGCAACCATCTTTTAATTCATTCGTAAGTATGGCTTGATATTTTGCTTGTTTGAATGAAGACATCATCATTAGCATAATGGATACAATCTGTAGAAAGTCCCAGAGCAGGTAATTTATGAATTATCATATTATTGCTTATTCAAAGATTCAAGGAATCTAAATCCATATGGACATATAAATAGAGCCTGATGACATGATAGATACCTTTCACAAAGAACTTCTTACCTACTGAATAGACTCTAAATCCATATTAAGCAAAGTAGCTCCCTAAATATCTTCAAAACAAACCCTGACATGGCAATGGGGAGTGAAACATTTCTATAAAGACCACAAATAGGGAGTTTTGTCTAGGCTCCTAATGATCTAACAGATCAAGTGTCAGGTAAGATGTCAGTCTTACAGTGATACAAGATTATTTTCCAACTACAGATGCTGAAGAGAAGGAAGTTCATATTTTTTATGATGTTCTGTAGCACTTCATAAAAAGGAGCATGAGATGAACACTTACTCTTTGTTTACTTTAAAGTCTTTGATTGTGTGGACTATAACAGACCATGGCAAGTTCTTAGAGAAATGAAGACACTACCGCACCTTGTTTACTTCCTAAAGAATCTGTATGAAGACCAGAAAGTAACCGTTATAAAATGTGGAAAAAGTATTGATTCATAAAAGATTGAAATGCTAAAGATGGTAGACATCTGAAATAATGAGCAAGTTTGGCCTTGGTATACAAAATGAAGCAGGACATAGATTACTAGAATACTGCAAACATAATTCACTGTTCATAGCATAAACTGTCTTTCAACCGCAAATGAGGTGATTTTATAGATAACAGATTATTAACATAAAAATCAGACTCACTACATACTTTGCAGTCAGGGATGGAAGAGCTCTGTACAGACTGCAAAAAAAAAAGACATGGGGCTGATCGTGACTCAGGCCATCAGCTTCTCATTGCAAAGTTTAAAATTATTTTAAAGAAAACAAGAAAAGCCTAAGTCTGGCTCTATATACCTTAACAGTATACCATATAAACATAAAGTGAAAGTGAAGAACGGGTTTTAGGGATTAGATATGGTAGACTTTATGTCTGAAGAAATATTGACACAAGTCTGACATATTGTTTAGGAGGTAACCACAAAAACACTTCAGCTGGAAAGATTAAGAAAATAAAAATTTGCCACATCTGTAGAGCATTACTGCCATTACCAAATGTCAGCATTGTTTCTTGTATAATTCTGACGTTTATTTTATTTTTTTATTTAGAATATCAGTCAGTCTACAAATCATGTACTGCATTTCCATATAACATTTCAAAAATATGAAGTTCAAGGTTTAGTTATTCTTTTGAAAGAAATACATTTAAAAGGGACAATATTATCCAAGACACACAAACAAATTCTGTAACACTTCAGCAATGTCTTATTCACATCTTTCATTATTAAAGCAAGCTAATGGCAATCAGGTTTCATAAAATGATCTAACATTTCCTGATTTATTTCCTTTAAAGGGAGTAATAAGACATACACACTTCCTTTTTTAAAAGGCTTTCTTACACAGACTGGCCAATGACCATCAAATGTGACATCATGAATATCATATGTTGGTGAAAACAGTTTTAGCTTTAATCAGTACCAGTCAATTACAGAATAGAAATTAGAACCTCAATTATAATGCGTGTGGTCTTTAATAATTTGTTTCAAACCTAGTTATAATAACTCCCATTCTAACCTGACTAGAAATGTTTTTACAAGTGCTGCTAAAATATTTTGTAACCTAGTCACAACACTAAGATAATTTTAATGTTTAATCTTCTTTAGCGGTCTTAAACCAAATTTAGACAGTTTTGTCAGTACATGAATTATGTGAAAACAGTATTTTTATTTGCAGAAGAAAACCTAAAACAGATAAAAACTGCAGTTCCCAACGTACATGTTCATAATGCAAACAAAATACTAGTTAAAATGCAAGCAATGGCCCACCTCCCAGACCAAGCTTCACAGAACTTTAATATTGTTTAAAGGATGCTGTTCAATTTTCAGAACAGGTTAAGGCCATGCTTCAGACACTAAGACAACATACATTTTCTTCATTTCAGATCAAATGTGAAACTAGATATGTTCAAAAACTGTCTTTGAAAATTAATGATTTCAGTTTATATTAATATTTGAGGGCACTGCAAATAGCTTTAAATGTGGAAAACTGCATATTATTAAACAATATTTTGCATCAAACTTTTTTATCCAGTTACTAGACCAGTGCTGGCATTTATTTATCAGTGTTATGCATGCACCCATTGTTCAGGTGACTTAGTTTATATCGAGAAAAGTTTCTACCCCTTTCACATCTCCATACAAATGAAACAGCAGCAGAGTTCAAGTCTATTTTAAAATGCAGACAAGTTGAACTAAAGGGAACATATAGCTATAGAAGTTGGATTAGATGTTAAGGCTATCCTTTGTCACAAACTGGCCAACCATACTGCTTTATAAAAATATAATGCAAGTTAGTTTAAAGGCAGTCATATTCCTGACCCTTCCCTCAGTTCTGGGCACTTTCAGGCAGATGAAGAGTACTGGAATCGAAATCTGTTTTAAAATATATGTGTGTTGCAGTCAGTGGAACAAATAGCCACCATTTAGCAGTTTGTATGTTCAGTCTTTATTTTATTTATTGTAATAAAGTAATTTTGCCCTCACTACCTCTTATCTCATGCAGTTTGAGCTCACTGTTTTCTTCCACTGAGGTGATCAGGACTGTATGGCAGAATTCCCAGGTTTCCAACTCAGACTGTTCTAGGAGGTGCACAGTCCCAGAAATTAAAAAAAAAAGTGATGAGCTTAGTCCCGCCCATGTTAGAACTTGTCTGATTTTAGCATCATTCAGGCAACCATAAGAGTCACTGCAACAGTGATTGTATCCTGTACATTCCTCCCAGGGAAGGGGAGTACAGATACATACCACCATTACTCCCAACTCCCCAAATTAGCTATCCAGCAAATGATGTGTTCCTTTAACCTGCATTTCCCTCTTGCCACTAAGCTAGCCTAAATATACGTGCTATGAATTCTGAGCACCTATGATTTTGTACAAAATTGGTTTTGTCATTACCTTTCTATGTTTCTGGAGTACTCGGAATGCTCTGCACAGTGTACTTCGAGTGATTTTGACATGGTTAGTAGATTTTGTTGCAGCTCATTGCAATGATCAAGTCAAGCCCCTCCACATTGTACTGGCTGCATTCAGAATATAAAGCTGCACAGGGCTTCAGTCTCTCATTTGGAGTTCACATGTTTTGCCACCAGATTTGTACCGGATTCTGTACTGAATAGAGCAGGACAGTTCCCGCTATTTCTTTTTTTCTCTGTAATTTTAACAAAAGGTGCATGATTGCAGCTTATTCTGAGACTATGCAGTTTGTTTTTTAATGCATTAACATTGAGTAGCTGGAAACTCTGGTATTCTAATAATAGGTCCAGACTGTCAAAGAAGCACTTCAACTGGCATTAACCAATTTACATAAGCTCCACTTTAAAATGCAGTCCTCAAGGAAATGGTCATTGGACCCACTCAGCAGAAGATAGTGATGAATCTCATGTTTACAAATGGAGACTATGGGAATGGTAATACTAGACAGCATATTGATAACCGTTACCACCAACAAAAAGCCCAGAACAAAACTACAAGATTATATATATTTTCTACATTTCATAGGGACAGACTGTGAAACTGGAAGTTGTTGGGAGGAGGCATCACTCAAAATGATGCTATAAGTCGGGGAACAGAGAGAAGGGCTAATATTCATATGGGGGTTACCTAAACAACACTGCAAATATGTATCATAAAGGTTAGAAATGCATTTATTTAATGTGTTAACCTAGTTAGACTGCTGATCCAAAAGAGGTTATTTCAGATGCATCAAAGGTGTGAACAAAACATTACTACAGGTAACTAAAACACAAAAAGATGAAGAACAGCGGTGGTGCAAAAATGTAGGAGTATTAGCACTCCTTAATAAAAGTTATCATTTATAAACAAGTAACAAATCGTGAACAGAAGGCTCTAACGTGAAAATATTGGATGCAACTGTTTAGAGGAAGTAATTCAATATTAAAAATCAGCAGTAGAAAATTACAGTTGGGTAGGATGCATGGTGCATTTGGAAGTTGTTAGGAATGAAAACTAAGGGACAAAGGAGAAAGAGAGGGGGAGAGGGAGAGACAGGAGGGAGAGGGCAAGGAGTGGGAAGAAAATGAGAGTATGAGGAGGCAGTATAATAACATGAGAGGGGGAAGTGGCTGAGAGTCAGGGGTTATTATATACTGCAAGAAGAAAGAGTAAAGCGCAAATCATAACTAATTATCAAAGAGGAGGAGGAAAATGTATGGAAAAAAACTGTTAAGTAAAATGAAAAGTAGTATGCAGATAGTGACACAGGGATAATCAGAAGAAGAAGCCAAAGGAATCAGATGTATCAGTAAACATGCCACAGCTCTTGTAAAAGAATCATGTATACAGGTGAAAAGAAAGGTAAATGAAGGTGGCACAGACTGAAGGGGGAATGGTAAGATAACTGAAACTGAGTTTCCCTTGGTACACTGTCGGTGATGAGAGGAGTCGATGAACTGCCATTTCGCTGTTGTCATCTTGACCATGTCATGTTCACGCAAGTGGGTTTTCGATACTATGAAGTAGACCCATATAGATACATAGATATAGAGCAATATATAGTTAGATGAATAGATAGAAGGATATATAGATATACAGTATAAGATTGTATTCCATTCAACAAGATAAGCAGTCAACTTCGAGAATGTGGGAAGAAATTATGAGTTAACTGTTACACATATGCTCATAGATTCAGGACTATCATCGAAGATTTTTCCATTAAAATCTGAATGCCCTGGCCAAATCAGGGGACTTAACAGCTTTGCATGAAATGCATATTTTGGCAAAGTTCATGAATCACAGCCCATTAAATGACCATTATTAGTTCTCACAGTCTCAGGTGTGCCAAATAAAGAAAACACTGATATTCTGTCTATGATTGGAATTATAGCATTTACAGAAACCCTGCCAACAACTCTGTTGCAAATCGCGATAATCATTCCCTATAGTGCAGGGAAATCTTATAGCTCACACAAACCTGTCCTATCCCCATACACTGACACTGATCAGCTCCCACCAGTAAGACCTATCACAGGACTAGATTAGCTCATTATCATGCTATGGTAATGGGTCTTGGTGCACCATCGCACTTACAGAGTGAGTAAGCATGATGGCAGGCTAACACAGCAACAGCAATCAGCTTCATAAGGTATCTTAATCAGTGCTGAGTAGTTACATTTAGAGACTTGGTGAGGTGTAGTATACTTTACGAAGCTGCTTGTCACTGTTGCTCTGTGTAACCCTGTCTTGCTGCATGGTGCTTCCTTCTGTCCTGAGCACAGGAGCACCTAGTATACAGAAGTGCACTAAACAATCTAGTATACCGTTCAAAAAAATGGGATGCATGTTGTCTGTTGCTACTGACAACTGTATTTCATGTCTATGAATTAGGATAGTTCAGGGCAATGTACTAAACAGAGTCTACACAATGCTAGTCCATAACATTGCACTGTATCTGTGAATCTCCGGGCCTGAGTTTATCAAGATTAGAGCTTTTATAATAAGGGTTTTGATCTAAATATCATTAACGAGCCTTGTGTGCAATTTATTGTTCCTGCTTGTAAAGACTGAGGTCTTTATAGCTTCCTGCCTCTCTGTATGAATTTCCCACTACCAGGCACAATAAGCTTATTTATTATTTTATTTATTTAACATTTGTTTATCAGGAAAGTCCAAATGGGACAGAGCCCATTTTCAGTGGAAGCCTGGGGAGAAACACTAAAAAGACATGTCTTTGAAATGTGGAACAAAACGAGAGCACCCTGAATAAACCCACACGAATGCAGGGGAGGACATGAAGACTGCACAGAAGGCACCCTGGCTGAGAGTCAGACCAGGGAACCTCTTGCTGTGAGGTGACCATGCTAACCACTGCACCTCTGCAGCCTTGATGACTTTTAGCATATTTCTTAATAGCATTTGTCATGTGATTTGTAAGATAATGTTACCTTGATTGTCAGATTCTTGTTTAGTTGTAATTACTTTGCACAAACTGCAATGTTTAAATGCCCATATATTATGTTTGCTACGACTCATAAATTTCAAGCCAAGCCTGTAGATGGCCCATTGAACATTGCTCTACCCCAGTCAAATGTATAGAGATAAACAGATAAAATTTTGTGTTGTACAATGTTTTGACAAACACTAAACCATTGCCTATATCACTCTATTTCTTCTAAAATTAAAGCTGTAAAATGCATAATAAATACTAAAACTGATGTATTTTTAATCTATCTTACCAATTACTGGATCACAATATAGTGGATGCTTTGACAAAAAAGCTGTTATGCTGTCTTCCTTTTTTATGCAAACATAAAAACTGTACAATTGCAATCTTAGGACCATGTCTTATTTCTTTAGAGTTGGTTTGCATTTGAAGTCATTGTATATAAATTTTAATTATAAATGAAATAGCATCCACATGTATTGGACTTTCATCTGCAACGGTCTGTCTTTTCTATATCGAATTATGATGTTGATCTACAGAGTACCACACAGTCTAAATCTTTGTAATGATTTATTATAACCTGTAGTCAAAATCTAGAAGTGCTTTCTAGTTGTTTCTGAGTAGCTCAGTGATTGCTGTAAAGCCTTTTATGAACCATTCATTGTGATTTGCCATACCAAAAAAGCATAGCCAGTGGATCCATAGATTACAGTGCTTTATTTCAGGTCCTAGTCTTTTTTATGACTAGGAGAAAAGTGCAATTGTGTAAGTAAACTTACCATAACATTACACATTCAAATGATCACTGTTGCAGTAGCCTTAACTATAGAGGTTATACCATGCCAAGGATATAACAGATGGCCAGCTTCCAAAGCTTCAGGGTACCTTCCTCATGTCAAACCATTAGTCAGCTTGATCTGAGCAGACTAAGACAGGTTTGGATGCCAAAACCTTCACAGTTTTCCTGCCAACAGAGAGAGAGGCTAAGTCCCGAGAATGCAATTTTAGAAAGAACAATATGTCTAGACACATGCAACAAATAGAACACCCACAGAGATACCTTACCAAAAGTATACAAAACCTAAACAACATGTCCTACATGGACCAACTCATAGCCCTGCCACTATACACAGTATCCTACAGACTGCCAACAGGTGACCTGTGTCTGGCATACAAGGCATTCTCCAACCCATTACCTTGTGGATTTACTGCACATCAGCAGGTCACATGACATCAGCAATACTCTATCTAGGAATCTAAACCTCTTCTGTAACGTCAATAGAACAGACTGGAAGGACAGGTATATCTCTGAGGATACTGTTGCTGTGGAACAGACTCCCCATCCACATAAAACAAAGTTCATTCCTGTCCATATTCAAGTGCAACTTATTTCTATGGATAGGAAACAGAAAATGAACATAGGACCGCCCCCTGTACGGTGGCAGATCCTAAATGCTCTATCCCATACATGTTTCCCCAGAGGCAGCTCCTAAATGCTTTATCCTATGTATGGGTTCCCTCAAATTATCCATGGTATGATCCCAGAAATTCTCATTAGGATATATCTAATTACTGACCATGTGTAAGACCAATCTATAACCAAATGGAATAGGTTATTTCAAGCACAAAACAGCAAAATTAGCTAGGCTTAAAAGGCCCACAATGGCAGCTAGCTTAGTACTTATTTATAAAACTTATAAACCTTATAAACGTGAACAAAAAATGTGTCCACATCCTGGTATAAACCACAAACCAGAAAGAAAGAGGATGGAGGGAGGGAGCAGTTACTGCAGCAGTGGCCATTCGGATATCTGCTGTTATGGTAAGTTTACTTATACAACTGTAGTAGGTTCATCATATTGATCACTGCTGCAGTAGCCTTATCTGTATGGGAAGATTTGGGAAGTAGAAGGGGAATGGTCCAGGAGTCCCTGCAGAATGTTCTTGGCAAAGCCTGATCTAGGCCTAGAGAAGTACTCAAGCTTGTAATGCCTTGCAAACATAAGTGTAGGTGAGCAAGTTGCTGCTTCTAGAATACTGCTGGAATCCAGCTCTTTCCAAACAGCCATAGATGAAGCCAAGACTTTTGTAGATTGGGACTTTGCACTCACTAGAACAGTTTTGTTATGTTGAGTATAACAAAAGGTAATAGCCTCAGATAACCTTTAGTCATAGGTGACTCTATAGTCAGGCACACTGATGTTCCACTCACCAGGCTAAACAAGGAGAAAGTTACTGTCAGCTGTCTGTCAGGTGCCAGGATCCACCACATAATGTACGCACTCAGGTCACTCCACAACAAGTATAAATATGACTCTGTCATTGTCCATGTTGGTGTGAATGACCTGAGACATACCTCCCTGGACTACATGAAAAGAGACATGGAGGAGCTCTCCGATCTTGTAGCCCAGTGAGGTATCACCCTAGCCCTGTGTAGAATCCTGCCATCACCCAGAATGATACCACAGTACAAGGACAAAATGATTGACTTCAACAATTGGCTAAGCTTCTGGTGTCATTCGAAGGGGATCCAGTATCTGTCTGCCTGGGATAACATGATCGACAGACCACAATGCTTTGCCAGAGATGGCCTGCTCCTGTCGCCCTTGGGATTAAGGATAAGGCTCTTGCCACCCCTATAGTGCCTTATTTAGGCAAGGTTCAAATATCAAATTCACCACCGTAACAGGTACAAGCAAGCAAAATCCGAGGGTAATGCTACTCAATGTTACAAGTCTAAACCTCAAAATGCATTAATTCCAGGCACTCCTTAAAATGGAGAACATCAACATCTGTGCAGTGACAGAGACCTGGTTCAAGGCTCCAGAGAGCACCCCTGCATTACCAGGGTATAATTCATGCCACACCTTTCGGCCACCTAACCTGGACCAAAACACTAAAGGCGGAGGCGTGTCCATATTCATTAAGGATATCCACACCTCCAGGCTAGTTGCTCAGCATAATGCATCCCAAATTATCCAAGTGCAACTAACTCTATGGGCAAGACCGCAATCCGAATTGTAACTTGCTACAGATCCCCCACCATGCCCCAGGATTCCCACTCCTCATTTCTTGATACACTGGAAAATATTAGGGTACAATCCAGCACCCCAGTAATGGGCGATTTTAACTACCCCACCATTAACTGGGAAAACTACTCCTGTACCAACTCTTTTGCTCAACATTTTCTGGAATTCATAAATTCCAACGCCTTGGATCAACTTATCCACACCCCACCAGGGGCAGCAATATCCTAGACCTGGTCAATACCAACATGGGTGACCGGTTTTCCACACCAGAGGTCAATTCCTCGTTGGTCAGATCCCGACCACAAGCTAATCACCCTAGACATATGCATCCCACCCCCACCCCTATTAGGGAAACCTGTAGAAAATGTCTCTGTAGAAAATAAGATAGGGTTGACTCACTCTAACAGCCTGCAACTTGGATACCCTTCATGCAGACATCAGAGCAATTAATAAAATAGTTTTTCATGTTAAGACCCTCAAGTCAGCCAGATTAGCTTGTTCAAATAGAGCAAGTGTTAGCTTCTCCAACAAAAAATTAAGATCCCAAGGAGGTGCCACCAGTTTTCTTGGAGGATTTTATGCATCTTGTTCTTCTTCTTGTTCTTTCGGCTGCTCCCGTTAGGGGTCGCCGCAGCAGATCAACTGTTTCCATTTCTTCCTGTCCTCTGCATCTTGCTCTGTCACACCAACCACCTGCATGTCCTCTCTCACCACATCCATAAACTTTATCTTAGGCCTTCCTCTTTTCCTCTTTTCCTCTTACCTGGTAGCTCCATCCTTAGCATCTTTTTCCCAATACACTCTGCATCCCTCATCAGCACATGTCCAAACCAATGTAATCTTGCCTCTCTGGCTTTGTCTCCAAACCTTCCAACCTGGGCTGACCCTCTAATATACTTATTCCTAATCCTGTCCATCCTCGTCACACCCTGTGCAAATCTTAACATCTTCAACTCTGCCACGGAGGATTTTATGCATAACCCCTTTAAAAAACATTTTGATATGAGGCTGCATTGAAAGAGGAAGATCCATGAGCAAACATGCTGAAATGGCCAGTAAATGAACCTTGATGAAAGTCTAAGAAAAGCCATAGAATAGCAACTCACACAAATATTGTAAAACCTGAGAAACACTAGCCATAAATGGGTGCTGGTTATGTTTTTAGTTTGCTAATGTATAATTTCCTAGTAGCAGGCTTTCTTGCCTCCTTTAATACCTACTTACCCTCTGCACCCCTCCCTCCCCCATTTCCTCTTAAATGTCTTTTTATCTGCATTTGGTTAGACTTTTTTTTTTGCTGAACTGGGATAAAGGGTTACAGAATCTCTTAGAACATTTTGAATAGGAGGGCCGGAAACTCTTGGATATTGCCTGTATCAATTTACCTCTTTCATCACACTTTTTGATAACCTCTGGAGCAGAATTTAAAACCTAATTTTCATATCATTGGGGAGGTCCTGAGAACACAGGCAGGCAAATATCCTCAAAACAGTACCAATGGCTATTGCCCTGGAAGAAGTTTCAGCTGAGTCATACACATACTGTAAATAATGAATTGTGACCTGTAAAATGGACAAAACTAAATTATTTAAAGGAGATTTTTCCTCACAAGAAGAAACTGCAGAAAAATATTCCTCATACTTTCACAATTAGAAAAAACTTCAACATATGAGCATGACCATTCAAAATTCTGAAAATCGAAGTTGCAGAAGCATACACTTTTTTTCCCTATATGTATCCATAATCTTCCCATCCTTGTCAGGAAGAGTAGGATTGAAATTAATCAAATGTTAAGCAGCAGTAGGATTAAGTAAAGCTACAGATGCTGAGTAATGTTTGGGATGAGTGTATAAAAACTTGCAAGACTGAGGAACTTTATACATTCTATCTACCTTTTTAGGGGAAGCTGGTTGACTATCAGGAAAATTGCAAGGCAGGGACATGCACATGCTACAAAGCAGACAAGACTGGAGGAACGGATACATGTTCTGGAAATTTCTTCTAGAACAGCTCATAGTATTTCTGGTGGGACTGAAAAACCTCAGTGTTCTCCCACTGAAAACACTGGCAGATTCTGGAAATACTCTCACAGAAAGAGAAGCCCCTACAGGAAAAATTAGAAACTGAACTCTCTTCTGAGTCTGAATCAAAAAGCTGAGGAGAAAACCCTGTAACTGCCCTTTCATCTTCCTGTCCAAATTCATAATCTTGAATCTCTTCAGGAAAAGAGGCATCCCCTTTTTTTTAATTAAACCCTGAGCCAGATCCAGTAGACTAATCCTGCCTAAGGAAATTGGAGGAGAAGTAGATACAGTACATGTTTAGACTTCTCTGTTCCCACTCCCAGGACTGACAAGAGTGGGTCTCCCTTGCCCACTGAGGGAACTCCAACAGCCACAGAGGATGTGGATAACCCTTGGTCCATAGTGGCTGTAGGTGCTACATCAGACACCCAGGCAGGGTTAAAGATGAGTGGGCCGAGGAGCCAGTTTAGGCCACAGCACAGTCACCCGCCTGCAGCTATGGCAAAGTGCTAGCCTACTGTGGTGGCAAGGGCTGTTTGCTTAACCTTTTCTTTTTGTGACTGGAAGAAGGACCGACCATGGGGCCAAGATACTTCAATGATCAAGCCAAAAATGGTGCCTCTGTCTCAGGGAAAACAAGCTTGTAAAAATTCAAAGTCTTTTAAATTTTTTTTTTTTTACACAAAAGCACTTTAAAACAGTTTGTCAGTGCCACACAGTAAAGTAAATACAATTTCTTCACAGAAAAAAAAAAATTTTTCTACTACGTTAAACAACTTTTAAACTGACTGGAAAAAATTGTCTGTTTAAAAGTACAGTTAAAGGTCATATTAGTCCATGAAGACATACATTCTTAGTTTAAAAATAACTTTTCTAAGGAATACACAATAAAACAAAATTTTGTAATATGGAAGGTTTTTCTCAAAGAGAATTTATCTGGCCAGCAAAAGAACAGCCCAAGCTTGACCACTGATCCTCGAAAGCCCATACAGGAGTGCCCTCTTCATTGCCAGGAATGCTCTGAAGGGCTTGGCACTCAAACCTGTCTTTAGTCAGCTAATGGTTTGGGTACATGGAAGGTGCCCTGAAGCTTTGGAAGCTGTCTATCTGTTATATCCTTGGTAGGATATAACCCATATAGCTAAGATTACAGCAGTAATCAATAGGATGAACATCGCCTTTTATTCTGAAAATAAGAAACCCTGTTTGTTAAAGTCAGCCCAGCTTATTCAGTCTTACATTATTATCATGTTCTTCTTCTATATAAAGTAATGTCATTACTGAATGGACAGTATTTGAAAACATCCCAGCTACAGCATTTACATCTGTCTGTTTACAGCATCTCCGCACATGTGGAAAATGTTTTCATGTTACTACAGTCGGGATGAAACTCTAACTAATGCTACTCAGACGTGAGTTCTTTGTGCTGAATATCTTCACAACAGTCATATCTGTCATCATCTGTAATTGTTACGATTCCTTCCTACCAAATTGCTTAGCTATCCCTCCTTTTTCCTACAAAGATAAATGATTTATGTGTATATTTATAGCAATAAAAATAAATGAAGCAGAACTGGTGAATAATGTCGCATTTTATTTAAACTGCTAACATACTGGCTTCAAGTTACGATTGTCAACTGCTATTACTATACACAATCCTCTCTGATCACCTCTACATCCTTTTTAATAATACTCTTTGTCTGTGGAATGGTGCATGCCAGTTGCAGCTCACCCCTGACCAGTCAGCATTCAGAATGCACAAATATGGACCCTGATCAAGCTGCAGTAACTCCTCCTTGCAGCCTGGCACAACATCACAAGTTTTGGAACATTTGTCTGTGAAATACAGTGCCAGCTATGACAAAGACAACTAACATTTTGGCTAGCAGCCACAGCATTGGAAGAGTCAGTTGTGGGGTTAAAGAGTAATGAAGTTGAACCCACTCACCTCTCCTAGGAAGAGGGATGGGCTATATGTCTGGAAACTTGCTGTACAGACAAGAGAATCTGTATTGGGGTTTGCTCCTAAGGAGTGGAGGTATCTCTAGGCTTATGTCACTAAAAAGGTGAGTGACAGTTCCATGCTGTGCTCACTACTTGTTCTTTGGGAATACCATCTGGGCATGCATGGAGAATTGTCAGGATTTAGAGAAAAACAAATTCTCACATGAACACTGGCTCTCCTCTCCATGTACCTGACTTTCACTCCTAGGGGAACAAATAAGCTGGACAGCTTTCTCTCCTTGGTGAAAAATTGAGCAGATACAACAGCCATGAGGAAGGCTTGAGAGACAGATAGATTTGAGCAAAATAAAAAAAAAATACTTGAAACACTTCGGGGAGATTTCATTAGGTCACTGCAGTTGTTTACAGATGATAATGTTTCCTTACTGGGTAGGGAATCTTTTTTTTTTCAAAAATATTTTTATTAGTTTTAAAACTTTTACAAAAAAGAAATGAAAATAAATATAAGATAAGGAACTTGTAAGGTACATCAAAGCAAGAAAAATAAAGTAAAGTACATTCTAAATTAATACAAACAGTTAACAACAAGTTTTGATTTATAGACAAGCATTTATTGTAACAAGTACCTTACTCCTGAACGGGTAAAACATTCACTAGGGTGCCCCAGAAAAACATAATACAAATAGAAATCAGGCCTCCCAAGAGGAGGATAACTATAATCAGATAACATACTATTATATAAAGTATAAACTATTAACTATTTTGGGGGTACACCACCTAAAGTAAACTATACATGTCCTAAAAACCTATTTACACCATATTTACAGTATATTTAGATCATGGATGTCAGAGGACCTCTCCAAATACTGGGTAGAGAATCTTATAAGGAGACGGAGACTAGATGGTGAAATCAGAACAATACAATGATGGTTGTGGTCACAAAGGCATCACTAAAGAAGAGACTGGATGAAAATTTGGTTCTCAATGAACTGAAAGATTCCAAGACAGTACAAGTTGTCTAGAATGAGGTTATTTTCTTTTATTTTTCTAAATGAATGACCAGACAGTTAATCACACAATGGATGAAGAAATAGCCTTTAGCACAGAAGTCAGCTAAGCAGCCTGGGTAATAGGCACAAATAAGGCAGTGATGCTAGAAACTGTCAGCAAAATAAGAAGGGTTGTATAGAAGTCTGAAGAATAGTCAAAGGTTCGGTCTGTGAAACTGACTACAGAAATGTAGAAGAAAAGCAGGGAAGGCTGAAAATTATGAAGTAGAGAGCTAGCGGTGAATATTTATTTCTGTTAAGTAGATAAGAGGCTTAGAATTATTGTAATTGAAATCTCAAGAAAAGACAGCTCTACAAAGTCGGAGGGAGAAGCAAATAAGGTCCTATAATACATAGGCAGAGTTTCACCAGTGGGAGAAAAAGAGGTCTTGATTCTATTACGTGAGGCACTCATAAGGCATTCTTCAAGGATAGTGTGTGTAGTTCTAAATACCTTACTTTTATAAGGACAGAGAATAAACCAGATTCAGATGCAGACAGAAAACACAATACCAGTGGCATCAAAGGACAGTTAAAAGACAAGTTAACAATATCATTATATATTCCTTAAATGAGAGAAGTTATTGATTTACTTACCTATCTATTTACATACTAACATTTATTGATCAGGAATGTCCATACTGGATGGCCTTTTTCAGTGAAGTTCTTGAGAGACATGCCTACGTATTTCAGCAAAGTACAAATTTATACATTAGTAATGATGCAAAGAGCACACTAACCAATGCAAATGAGTAACCGGTATGGCACATGTAGACATATACAGCGATTTGGGAACTGAGCAAGCATCCAACCATTTATAGGAATCATGATAGAACTGTGTTAGGTATTACAATGTGAAATTATTGAACATAAGCAAAGCCAGGTTTTCCCTCTTATATACAAGAGAGATATATACAGCAACTGTCTGACCAATTAATGAAATATACGGACTGAATCCGATGGTACAAAATGCAATATTATATAGCATAAAGATAACCAGGTTTTCTATCATAAATTATAAAATAGCATTTTTCTTTTTCCAGGGTAAAAATACATGAGATGAAACACAACTTATGAGAAGCAATTCCTTTGCTCACTGCACAGAGGATAAAGTGCAATACCTTGGCTGCAGGGAGTGCTGGACACTGAAACAGTTGTGGCACGTTAAAATACATGGGATGGAAACTCTTGGAATCAAAGTGAGGTCAAAAAAGCCTTACAGAAAAAAATGAGTAATCTTAGTTGAAAAGCCCTTGATTGCTGACAGTGTCTGTATATCTAGATAGAGTTGTGACACAGTTTCTCTTTGTACAGCAATGTCTTTTTGAATTACATTTTAAGATGAATACTAAGTAAAGTACAGAAATCCAAGTTTTGCAGCTTGGACACCTTGATCTTATTATAAAATGCAGGACCAATATTACTTCTGTAAAACTGCCTTTGTAGATGGTTTACAATTTATAAAGTTATTTTTTTCAGCAGCAGTAATAGTTATCAATATAAGCAAGCAGCATATATCACAGATTTCAAAAATATCCCACAGGTTACAATGAGTTAATACCACTGAGTGTTTGTAAATTAGTAATAGGATTTTTCTAACTCCTCACATGAATTGGAAAAACTGTCTGCAAAGCTGGACTCAGAAGGTGTATGGAGACCTTTTGCTTATTTACAATCACTGTTTACCCACTGTAATTTGTGATGACTCCATACTGCCACTGCGTTCAGTGACCTCTTTTGTAACTGACCTAAAAAATACTTGTAAAGAACTTCATAAGTATTATTAAATTAGAAAATATCTCAAAGTAGTTACTAACATTTAGCTATAAAATGCAATCCTTCACTCAGAACAAGAATAACTGATAATCTAATATATATACCCCTGAAATGCCCCAGCTAATTTAAACCACCCCTTCCAGTCATAAGTGTCTGTAATTTAATTTTATCAATAGAAATGTAATTCATAACATGTTTCTACCTCGTATGCCTTTCACCGCTTCTTTAAACTGCCAGTTGGTTGCCTGGCCATTGTTGACTTGATTACATTTCAACTTATGACACTGTGATACTTGTAACCTGTATTTAGGTAATAATGTGCGTGATAAGGAGGCTAGCCAAGGGGAATGGAGTTTTCATACTATTAGCAGTTCTTTCCAATGGTCGAAGTTAGGGGAATGAGCTCAGCCCGGGACATGGTACACTTTCTAGCAGAGGCCAGAATGACTCACAGTAATGTGTGTTCTACTGTCTCATGTAGAAATATGGTCTTCTGAAACAAGACACAGTTTAACTCCTGTTACCTCCTTTCTCACAAGAAGCTAGGGGATTTATTTATAACCGGAGAATTATCATACCTTTGCTTTTCAAATTCCCATTCATCATATATTCTGTTTGTAAGAGCAAGTTTACTCTTATTTCCTTGAGAAACTGCAGTGAGTATTGTTTTCTTGTATTACCTTGAGGTCATGTGACCATGGAGTGAAAGGGGTGATCAGTTTTAGATAGCTCTGGCTGCTCTCCTTTTTCCACGGCTGTGTGATCACAAACTAATCTAGATTTGTAGAGAGCATAGATGGCACAGCCCTCACATGTGAGGAACAGGGGACTGCACCTCAAAAATATTTTTGTTTGGTGTGAGATTTTTCTTTTAACTATGTGAGCCTGATTGTTCAATTGATGCCATTTTGTTGTGCAGGTTCCTACGAGTCCAGACTGAATAAGCAGATCTATTATTCCAGATCCATCAGTAATATGATCTTTTACCTTACACACTTTGCATACCTGCTGTATTCACATTATGCTAAGTGTACGTGCAAATACACAACTATCACCAGTCACAACACTGTCAGCCACCAAAATTACAAGTGAATCTTATATTTACAACTGAATCAATCTGCAGTCTGTTTGAATTTAGTATTAACTTATGTATTTTATATGATAGGTTCATAGGTAGTTACTAAGCTTGCAGTCCAGAGAACCAATGAGAAGCCTAGCGCAAATTCCCAGTTGTCCCGAGCGCTATCTGGTTAAGTAACTTGCTCAATGTTACAATAGGCAAATGAGGGCTGAGGGAATCAAACCCGGTACTAGCTTAATCATCTGTGCCAACTGTCTATTAAAACTTTTTGTAGTTATTTTAACAAAGTTGCAACTAAAAATTAGACCCTTGAGGCCCACTCTGCCAAACTTTAAAATAAGACAATTAAATAATAATGCATCCCTAATGGATGTCACTGGCATTCTTTCCACTATGTGGTGCCTCTAAACCTTGGAAAATCTTGTGGTATCATTCATAGAATTGTATCTCACAGGAAGTCTCCCAAACATCACTGAGATGAGGTCCTTTTGTCTATGAAAATAGAGCAATTTATTCACGTTGTGGTGCAAGTTCTTATGTATTATCTGTCTAATCCTAAAAGTCACATTTTTTTGTATATATTTCAACTGTATTCTTAAATTCATAGGGTACCTTTGTGTTTTATTTAAACTGGGGTACACAGATATTGTTGGCAAAAAAATAATGACCAGTTCTGGGCCACCTGGACAAGCTGCTAATCTTACTTGGCCATCAGCTTAGTTCTTTACTTTCCACTCCCTTATATAAATCGCCTTAGGTTTTTGTCCCTTATGTTCCTGATGTTAATTACTACTTTTGACCCTAGTATCATATCAAGAGGAGTTTTTTGCAGTCATCTTCACCAAAAAGATGTATTTAACCGGGGCTGTATGTTTGCTACTTTATTTGCATATCATTTTCTTACAATACTTTGTGTTGTTTTTGCAAGGGAGGTAGATAGAGTCCCTTTTAATCCCCAAAAGCAACACATAGGAGGTTGCTGGGGAAGGAAAAGGTACTAGCCTGCCATACAAACAGTAAAAGAAAGTAGAATTACCAAATCTAAGATACTCCTGTGGTCTGCTAATGTTTTAGTATTCCCAAAGCACATGTATGTCTATGTTTGCTACGTAGACCCATTATAGCACACTTCTGCCAAAATATTTCACCCTTCCTGTGAAATAACTTTGCTTTGTTTCACCATTAGAGGATCTGCCTTGCATATTGAAATAGCATTTTTTTTAAGCAGGTACCATTGTAGACTATGATGTCCGCTGAGTGTATTACACAGTGATGTCGTGTCCACACTTACTTCTTTATTCAGAGGTATAAATTAGAAATCTCTAAGTCTCATTATGACATTTGTTATGAGTATTGTACTATTTATATTGCCCTCCTCTTATCTCTAGCCACTGTTCGTCCCTCACATTGTTTCCAGAACTGCACACACACTACTCCTCTGAATGATTCTTATCAAGTTTCTGAACAGAGAAATAATAATTTCCTGTCTTCTGCTAGTTGTGCTTCTTTCTCTGTATCCCAATATCCTACCAGCCTTACTGCTTCCTCTTCCTCATTCCTTGGCATACAGGCTTCTATATAGACACACTGGTTCTGCATAGGACCAAGGATTAACTTCAACACCATGCAGTCTGCAATACTGGATTTTGGTTTGCAAAATTGCCTATTTCCATAAGTCTGGCTGTGGTTAGGTTATCAATAGCAAACTTTAGCTAACTGGACATCTTCTGAAAATCAGTCTGAGCTGAACAAAAGTAACTCAATTACAATTTCTTCATGGGCACACCACACTGGAGTCCAAGCAGCTTCCTTTGTAGATCATTGTCAAGGCTTTAGTGTACCTGTTTGGGACACACACACAGATGTCTCATCATCCTGCTCACATTCCTTATAGATAATACAGATTGCTCTGCCTACACTTATCCTTTCACACTGCTCTCAATATATGCGTTATTAGACATAATTTTGCATCTTTCATGAGGATTGTGCACCATGGTCCCCCAGCACATCTCCCTGGTTCTGAACCCTGCTCTCCCTGCATCTCCTGTGGATTCTGCATGTTGTATGTGTCATAAGCACTGTTTTTGCCATGCCCTGCATGGCGCACACTCACCATTTCCTTTACAGTTCTTTCATTTGCATCATGTCTCATTGAGGCAACACCTGTCAAAGGTTTGACATAACTAAACAAACCATCAAAGCTTCGACTAGATAAAAACAAATAAAAGCATTTATTTCCATACCTCATACCTTCATAGTCACACAATCCTGGAGAAAATTAAAAAGCCCCAAAACATTTAAATTACTGACTGTGTGGTTTCCATAAGCAGTACAGTGATTCCCTATGGAGAGAAGTGACTAGTGAGGTACAGGTTGGGGAAATACAAAACCTTGTGCAGTTTACTCTCACCCAGGGGAAGGTAACTCCACTGCTAATTGAGCATGTTACCAAAAACTTTCAGCAGGTGATCTGACCCTTCACTGAAGCGATAAGCTACCCTAAGTGAAGAATGCAAAAAGTTAAAACAGATATCTGATATTTATGTTTATTCCCTATAAAGAAAATAACCTGAATCAGCTTTAAGACAGCTTCTGTCTTCAAAGAACTTTGTTTGCATCTTAGAGATTCTGCTACATAATATGTTTTGCACAGAGCTTCAGCCTTGGGATTGTACGCAGTTTCAGTACGCATTTAGAAACCACATTGGTACACTTAGTAGTAACCTGATTAAAGTGTAGCTATCATTCTAAGCCTTTTGGTTTAAGCACTTGGGCTTCAGACCAGTTGTTTTACATTAAGAAGGTTTGTGGTCTGCACTGTTGAGGCAGGACAGGTAGCTTGCATCCTTCTAAGTTGGGAACTGCTGATTGAAGGCTCAGTGTCTGTTATTCTAAAAGTGTATTGGTTCTGGTTTAAGCACTTGGGCTTCAGGCCAGTTAATTTGCATTAAGAGGGTTCGTGGTCTACACTCTTGTGGGAGGAGAGGCTGGACTCTGCCCTTCTGAGCTGGGAATTTCTAGTTAAAGGCTTATAGTGCCTGCATATTTGAACTGTTTCTTACTGAAAATGGTGCGCCTTGTTTGCTGTAACATAGACTAGATCCAGGCCTAATGAATCTAGCTTTGTTTGTATAACTTGAGCACTAATCCGGGCCTTCTTTTTTGGAGAAGGTTCCCCTGCACCCCAGTGGCAGGAGTGTGCAGTTAGAACTTGTCTGATTGAAGACTACAAGAACAGGGCACAGTTTTTAGATTTTTTTACTGGTTAATTGGGTAATTTGTTTAAAAGCCTTTTCTGATTGCTTGTAGTCATCTAAAGATGTTTTAAGTGTATTTTTTACTGTTTGTAGTTGTTTAAAGCTGTTTTAAGTGTATTTTTTACTGTTTTGCCTTATCTTTTCAAAAAAAATTGTCCTTGTTTCCCACCTTTCTAAGCTAGTATAGTCCAGTTTTCAGGCTAGTGCTGAATTAAGGGCTGTGTTACAATTTTCTGAGTTGCCCATATCTTACTTGGATAGCGGGAGGTTCCACTGTTCATCTGTGAGAAAGGGAGCTTTGAGCAGCCATCTGTCCCTGGAGGAGGGGTTCCAGCCTAGAAGTTAGTAGTTTATAGGCCATTTTGGGCTAATTTCTCATTCATTTCCCTGCTGTAAAAACCACGTTTGCACGGTTTTGCATGTCTGGGCAGCGCCGGTTAACTAGGGCTAAATTTATCCCAGCTCCACCAAGTCTCCTCTTCAGTTTTTCCCTTGAAAGTAGTCTAACTCTCAATCTAAGCACTTAAAAAGCATCCTACAGTCCAGCACTTGCTCAGACCTAATAACAAGCACTAATATACCCCAACACTTGATTGCCCACCAGGGCAAGGCTCATTATTCACCCCTCACCAACCAAGCAACTAAGCAGCTCACCCTACTATTCAGGCATGACCAAAGGACAATTTCAGGTATACTCTCCAGTCCAGCTGGTGAACCTGGGTATCCTGAGGCTATGTTACAACTGCCTCATGTACACAGACAACCCTCTCCTCCTACCACAAAACATTAACATATGCGAGAGATGCAATTATATAGCTAAATTGGAGGCTAAGCTCTCTCCACCCAAGACTGGAACAGGCAGTCATGAGGAGCAGGTTAACACTTGTACCATACCTCCAGCCTCACACAGACATACTAAACCAGCACTGGCAAAAAATACACATAAATACACAAAATCATACTCGGAGTCTCTAAATAAAAACCTGCAAAAGCATCACAGACCACCAAAGCAGACACCCAAAAAAACTGCACCTCCCATCAACACAATAGACAACACACAAAACACAAAATCAGTGTGCTGCACAATCACAGCCCTTAAGGCGAAATAACATACCTAACACACTAGTAATAGGTGACTCTATAGTCAGGCACACTGATGTCCCACTCACTAGGCTGGACAAGGAGAAGGTTACTGTTAGCTGCCTGTCAGGAGCCAGAATCCGCCACATAACACAAGCACTCGGGTCACTCCAGAACAAGTACAAATATGACTCCGTCATTGTTCATGTTGGTGTGAATGACCTGAGACGTACCTCCCTGGACTACATGAAAAGAGGCATGGAAGAGCTCTCTGATCATGTAGCCCAGGCGGGTACGACCCTGACCCTGAGTAGCATCCTGCCCTCACCAAGAATGATACCGCAGTATAAATAAAAAATGATCAATTTCAATAATTGGCTAAGCTTCTGGTGTCATTCAAAGGGGATCCAGTGTCTGTCAGCCTGGGACGACATGCTCGACAGGCCTCGTTGCTTCGCAAGAGATGGCTTGCATCTGTCACCCCTAGGATTTTGAATACTGGCCAAGGCTCTTGCTGCCCCCATAGTGCTTTTTTTAGGCAAGGCTCAAAAGTCAAACCCACCTCCATAAACAGCACAAATAAAAAAAATGAGGGTTATGCTACTCAGCGCCAGGAGTTTATATCTCAAAATGCATGCACTCGAAGCACTCCTCAGTATGGAGAACATCGACATCTGTACAGTAACTGAAACCTGGTTCAAGGCTCCACAGAGCACCCCAGTACTACCGGGCTACAACTCATACCACACATTCCGGCTACAGAACATGGACCGAAACACAAAAGGAGGGGGTGTATCCATATTCATCAAGAATACGTACACCTCCAGGTTAGTGGCGCAGCATGATACCTCCGAGATCATCCATGTGCAACTAACATTAGGCAGATCTGCAATGCAAATTGTGGCCTGCTACAGATCACCCTCCATGACCCAGGACCACCACTCCACCTTTCTGGAGACACTGGAAAACATGAAAGTCCTACCAAACACATTGATATTGGGTGATTTCAATTACCCTACCGTTAACTGGGAAAACTGCTCAAGTACAAACTCCCAGGTCCAGCGCTTCCTGGAATTTATCAACTCAAATGCCCTGGATCAGCTGGTAAACTCCCCTACCAGAGGTGAAAACATATTGGACCTGGTCATCACTAACATGGGCAACAGGTGTTCCACACCAGAGGTCAACCCGTCACTGGTTAGATCAGACCATAAACTAATCACTCTGGATGTCCACACCACACCACCACCTCCAACTAAGGAAACCACAGTGAAAAACTTTTCTATAGCAAACTTCACCTTACTTAAGACAGAAGTGGTAAGTTTCACTGCCCCCACGCTAAAGGATAACAGTGTCCAAGATGCAGGAACCTTTACAAATGCACTCTATGAGCACCTACAAGGATGCATGGATCGTGCCATCCCTAGCAAAACCAAGACTCACTCCCCTAAGAGAAGGAAACCAGTCTGGTGGACCCCCTGCCATAAACAGGCTATACAATAGAAGGAGGAAACTAGTTCAGAAAAAAGCAAATCCCAAGAAGGAAAGATATCCCTGATCAGTATCAGTAAGAAACTAAGGTCTCTCATAAAATCCTCCAAGGCTAACTTCGAAAGAAAAATAGCCAAGGATGCGAAAGATAACCACAAAGCGTTCTTTAGCTATGTCAAGAACCTAAGTGGCAACTCACAGATATGCTCTGAGCTAGTGCAAAATAGCACAAAATATACTGAACCCACTGATATTGCCAACATCCTGGCAGATAGATTCAGTGTAAACTTCACCCCCCCCCCTCTCACCCCCAAAAGGGCCCACAACAATACCGGAAAAGTGTAGTGTCCCAGAAATCACAGACACACAGGTGAAAACAGCCCTTTCAAAAGCCAAAAGCACAGCTTCAATGGGGCCAGATGGTGTCCCAGGCTGCGTCTTGCACGAACTACAGAATGAACTAACCCCCCACCTAAACACACTGTTCAACCTCAGCCTCTCCACAGGCTCCGTGCCCATAGAATGGTCAACAGCAATGGTTATTCCACTCCACAAAGGAGGAGCTACAACTGACCATGGTAACTATTGCCCCATAAGCCTGATTAGCCTGGTCTGCAAGGCTATGGAGCGCATCATCATGGAACTCATTAACAAAGACATTGGGAACCTCCAAACACTTGACCCGACCCAGTTCGGCTTTGTTAAGGGCAGATCATGCCTACTAAACCTGGTTGACTTCTTCGAGAAAGTCACCAAGGCCATAGATGAGTGGAAGGTAGTTCACACAGCCTACCTTGACCTCACCAAGGCTTTTGACACCATTCCCCACTCAGGAATTATAGAAAAACTCACCAGCCTGAACATAAACTCCTACATCATGAGATGGGTTGCCAACTGGCTGACAGACAGAACTCACATGGTAAGAATAGCGGGCTCCAGGTCCAACTCTAAACCAGTCACAAATGGTGTCCCACAAGGCTCAGTCCTGGGACCCCTACTGTTCAGCATATACTTCTCAGAAGTACAGGCAAACACAGGAGGACTATGGCTAACCAAGTTCGCTGATGACTGCAAACTGGGAGCCATAATTGACTCTCCGGCTGACATGGACATTCTCCAAAAGGGCCTTACTGAGATGGACACCAGGTGTCAAAGTCATGGTCTCAAGCTAAATGCCAAAAAATGCATAGTCATCCCGTTTGGGAAAAACAAAACACCCATGAATTACCACATAGGTGGCAGCCCTCTTAATACAGAAGGGGTAATAAGAGATCTGGGGACCCAAGTAGATAGTAATCTCTCCTTTGACAATCATATTGCCAAAGTAGTTAGGAAATCCTTCTATGTAGCCCATCTAATTACTAAAGGGTTCACATCTAGAAATAAAGAGGTTATAGTGCCCCTCTACTTGTCACTCATCAGACCCATCATAGAGTACAATACCCTGTTTGGGATGTACCTCACAAGACACTTCCAACAGCTGGAAAGACCACAAATGTACCTCACCAAGAGGATTACTGGTGTCAAACATATGTCCTATGCAGCCCGACTAGAAATACTCCAGCTGTACTCAGTGGCATATCGCTTACTCAGAAATGATCTCTGCCTGACTTACAAAGCCATGTCCAACTCAGAATTGATGGACATGCTCCACCTAAAGAAATCCACGTCACTGCGAGTCACTCACTCTAGTGAGCTAAACCTCACCACAACAATAAATAGAACATGCTGGAGGGATAGATTCCTGTCACAGAGACTCCCCATGCTTTGGAACAAAATTCCTAACTACATTAGGCAGAGCCCCTCACTAACACTCTTCAAGAGAAACCTTGACGAGTGGATGGGTAACAAAAAATACACCCCTGGGATCACTTCATTGGCTCTTCTTGACAGAGACTCAGTTAATTAATCAATAGGACGGCGAAAGCTGACACACTCTAGCTAGGCTTATAACTGCCCTCGGGCAGATAGCCTAGTACCTGCCTATGAACCTATATGTGATTAAATAATTTCTTAAGTACTGAATGTTTATTATCATGGATTAGTGTAACACTGAAATCACAGCATAAGGATTGCCAGGTTATTACAAATTTACCAAGAACACATTGTTTGCAACTTAAAAATAATATTCTCTGGTTCTGGACAGAAATGTAAACTATGAGATAAATAACTATTTCTTAGGTTTGCTATAAGTCTGTATGACTTTTGACCTCTCTCTGTTTTTTTTTTTTATTCATTGGAAAAAAGCAGTGTTTCATCAGTTATGAGAGCAGATTCTCAAGTCCTTTAAGAGTAGTAGGACTGTTAACCGTTAATTTGTTCAGAATTGCACTGCATAGCTGGCTTTAGGCACCTGCGAACCCTGCGGTCGCTGGGGGCCCCCAGTTCCTGGAGGACCCCCAACAATAGGTTGCCTTACCCTGACATTTTGCAACAGGTCTGTTAAACCAACAAAAGCTAGTACAACAATGTTGTGTACTTAAACCAAATGTGCAATAACTCGTATTTATATCTCCTTTACAATTCAAAAATATATCTGGTTATAGTAACAGTATTTTATTAAGCAACAAGCTTCACAATTTCATTAAATATTTTACCACTGACATAGTACCCCTGGCTTAGTTAAACTCTGCTAGTGGACATTCAGCCCACTAAAACTAACATAACCAGCTTTAGATACTTGCAATACATGTGGCTGCAAAGGGGGCCCCCTTAGTCATCCTTGACTGTGTGTGGGGGGCCCCACAAAAGCTGCTGCTGGTTGGGGAAAAATGAGAAAGAAATGTATTAATTTCCTGATTATGCTCTTTAACATGAAAAGGTCTGTGATATGACCCCATTAGGATTAAGTTGATAATGAACATAAGCACTGTAAGCACTAGAGAGATCAGCAGCCCAGCGTGACTTTTCTCAGTGCAACCCTGGATTTTAAGAAAAGCTGATGATTCTGATCTTTAGGGATGGTTTTCTTTTTCAGAGAGTTTTATAAACCATGGCAGAACATCATCTACTGCAACTTTCAACTTCTTTGCAGAATAATTCATTGCAATACCTATAGTAGCAGAATAAAAGCTCAAAATCATGAACATGTTCCAAATATTACACTAATTTAATTAAAAAGTTAATAGTATAACACCTTTTTCATCAGCTTTCATTTTTTGGACAAATAAGTATAAAACTCTAATGTCTGGATTATTGACTGTCTGTAACCCTGGATGATTTACAACCAAATCAGACTTTTTACAAAGGATAGAGCAAAACTATGAGAAAAAATCAGGGAAGGTAAATAAAAGTTACTTATTCCTGCTACTGTTTGATGACTGCTAAATGGCAGTCATTGATCTGGTGTGACAATACCAGTGTTGCACAGTGTATTGCTATTTGCTGAAATAAATACAAAACCAGTTTTGCTATGGCTTATGTGTGTGTGTGTGTGTGTGTGTGTGTGTGTGTGTGTGTGTGTGTGTGTGTGTGTGTGTGTGTGTGTGTGTGTGTGTAAAAAAATATCAGTGATTTTTATCTGTGCATGCACCCAGTAATGCTAGAACACAGACACTCTTCTGGGTATCAGTTAAAAATGTAGCTAACCAGTAATTATATTTCAAAAGTAATGAATAAAATATATCACAGAACATTCAGACACTTAGATCTTCTAAGAGTCTGGGAGCCCCCACTCCCCAGACTGTATAAATGGAAACATGGGACTCCCTTAATCATCCCTGACTGTGTGGGGGCACCACAAAAGCTGTTGCTAGTTGGGAAAAATGAGGAGAAAAATGTATTAATTTTTTGATTATGCTCTTTAACCTGAACAGGGGTTGATATGACCCTGTTAGGATAAATCTGATAATGGCCTCTGCTCTCAACTGCACCCATTCTAAAACCAGTTCTGCTCAGATGTGTATGTACAGAAAACTGCTGTAGGTTATTTGTATGTATGTATATATATATATATATATATATATATATATATATATATATATATATATATATATGTGTGTGTGTGTGTGTGTGTGTGTGTGTGGGCGGGGGTGGATTGTGTGGTTATTACTTTGTCATCACAGTCAAACCTTAGAGGTGTGCACATGAGGTTATTATAGCCTGTGTTTGGGCTGAGGACAGTGGGTTCTTTCTTTTCTTTTACTTTTCTGACAGACCTCAGAGGTGTACAAAGAAGATTACTATAGTTTGTGTAGGAGATGTGTACTGTCTAGGACCAACAATCTTATTTTTTTCACTTTCCTCACAATCGCACTTCAGGCATGTATGCAGGTAGCTGCCTTTGACAGTTTGGGTTAAGTAATGAGGAGGCATGCCATGTATATGTATGTCAGCATTCACATGAAATACATGCCTGTAGAAATTTGAACATCTGCTTTCATCTCAGTCTAACACCAGAGGGATGCATAGGCAGTCTTTTTTTTTTTTTTGGGGGGGGGGGGCAGTTTTAAGATAGGACCTGTGCATCCAGACAACAAATTGCTTGTTAGTTTACTCTGAGTTACTATTTTGTCATCCTTGAACATTAAGTCTTTGGTACAACCTGGATTAAAAAGTTGGGAAAATGTTCTAAATCTATTTAACATGCATAACCCAATGGCTTCTGGTGGCTCTGGCTTAACGGAGTTATTTCCTAAATGGTTATTGCTGTGCTTACTTGGTCAGGAATGGTATGCTGGAAGGATGTACGGAAAACTGAAGCTGAACAGCAACACTATTTCTTTCCTTAATCAAAATGTCTGTTCAAGCCATCATTGGATGAAAAGGTTGTGTAAAAAGAAAAAAAAATAAACTTTAAAATGCACTTCGGAGCATACAGGAAGGTACAGCTTCTTGAAAAAGCTGAAGAGTAAAGCAAAATTTGAGAAAAGGGAAGAAAAAAACGAATGTGCATAGCATTGGAAGCCCAAGATGGGGGGTAATAGGGGCAAGACTGGAGAGCATAGCCCACGCATGTGTGTGTGTGTGTGTGTGTGTGTGTGTGTGTGTGTGTGTGTGTGTGTGTGTGTGTGTGTGTGTGTGTGTGTTGAGTGGCTGAAACAGTTGGCCTTGGGTGCCATTTCACCTAAGTCCAGACCTGTACATAGGGTTCCTGCAATGTATTATTGGTGCAACTAAATTCCAGTAACTATAAATGTCCCTTTGTGAGATGGGCCAACATAGTGTGGTACACAGGCCTGTAGTAATTAAGAGCACTGTAGCTACAGGTTAGTCAGTTTGCAGCATGAACTAAAAGGTTGCTTAGGAGGGGAATCAGCAATAGGGTGATACGTAGACTGGAAGTCACTAGGGGCATCCCAACATAACATCTGCTGGGGGCCTGCAAAATGCTAACACCGGCCCTGTTGCACTGTATGCTAGTTTTAATATGAATTAAGAAGTCTCGCAAGACCTAAAAACAGATTAATCAATGAGATGGAATAATATAAGTTTTTGGACAAGAGCCTTTCCTTTGAAGCTAGTAATTTGTTCTGGATGAACAGTACTGCTTAAAAATTAATTCTTATACAGAAATTAGACTTTAGACATCACAGAAACTCTGCTGGAAAGTCATAGATATTTAAAATCAAACAATTCATCCTAATAAAAAGATAAAGTTGTATGACAGCAATCAAGCTGACATTTTTCACATTGTTGTGAAATCAACCAGCCATGGAGTAAAACTGATAACACTGGAAACATTAAAAAGAGTATCAAAATAAATGTCTGAGTTGCATTTCTTCCCTGTACATGCCCACAATGTCCAGTAAAGTGTCCTTTCAGAGGAACATGTAAAGGCTTACAAAGCACTTTTGTGAAGCCTTCACCCTTGAAGGTAGCTCTTCAGTGTGTACAGGAGATTATAGGTGGAGTCCACATTGTGGGGACACCCCCTACCCCGGACAGGTGCAGGCTGTACTTCACCATTGCTTTCCTTCCCTAACTTTATGTAACTGAGTTTTGATGAGCGTTATCGCCTCTGAAAGCGATGGACTTAAAGACTGAACAGGAAATACAATGCAAAATATGCTAACACATTTAATAGTAGCTAGGTAGATTCTCCTCAAATCATTTCAAAGTTAGACTAATGGACGTGAATGATTCATACACACCTCAGAGCCAGAACTGTGATATCTAGGCTATGCTTTGTGCTGAGTAAATATTCCCTTATATTGTGTCATATATACAGTACTGTGCTGGTTATAAGCTTGAAAAGAAGTATGTTGACTGGGTTTCACCCAGTCTTCAAATTCCAGGAGGGTATTCATCCCCTTCAATGTTCCTTCACAGAGGATTTCATCTCTGACATACCTTACATGATAATGTGTTTTGATATGATCTACTGTTCTTACATGCATGATGCATTTCACTGTTTTATAGGACATAATGTGTTCAACTTGGATATTCATGGAAAATGCTTCACAATGAAAAGAGCCGTGTCTGTGTACCACAGTACATATCTCAAACTTGGGTAAAATGTTTTCTTCTTCTTTCAGCTGTTGCTTTTAGGGGTCACCACAGTGGATCATCTGTTGCCATTTGTTCTTGTCCTCTGCATCTTGCTCTGTCACACCAACCACCTGCATGTCCTCTCTCACCACATCCATAAACCTTATCTTAGGCCTTACCCTTTTCTTCTTACCTGGCAGCTCCATCCTTAGCATCCTTCTCCCAATATAGTCTCTCTCATCTATCCTATGCACATGTCCAAACCAATGCAATCTCACCTCTCTGGCTTTGTCTCCAAACCGTCCAACCTGAGCTAACCCTCTAAAATACTAATTCCTAATCATGTCCATCCTTGTCACACCCAATGCAAATCTTAACATCTTTAACTCTGCCAACTCCAGCTCTGACTCCTGCCTTTTCATCATTGCCACCATCTCTAGCCCATATAACATATTTGGTCTCACTACCCTCTTGTAGACCTTCCCTTTCACTCTTACTGGTAACTATCTGTCACAAATCAGTCCTGACACTCTTCTCCAACCACTCCACTCTACCTGTAGTTTGTACTTCACCTCTCTTCCGCACTCACCATTACTCTAAACTGTTGATCCCAAGTATTTAAACTCATCCACCTTCACCAACTCTACTCCCTGCATCCTCACCATTCCTCTACACTCCCTCTCATTTACACACACATATTCTGTCTTAGTCCTGCTGACCTTCATTCCTCTCCTCTCTAGAGCATATCTCCACCTCTCCAGGGTCTCCTCTACCTGTTCCCTACTCTCACTACACCTCACAATGTCATCCGCAAACAATATAGTCCATGGGGACTCCTGTCTGATTTTTTCTGTCAACCTGTCCATCACCATTACAAATAAGAAAGGGGTCAGAGCTGATCCTTGATGTAATCTCACCTCCACCTTAAACACATCTGTCACTCCTACCGCAGACCTCACCACTGTCACACTACCCTTGTACACATCCTGTACCACTTTTGCATACTTCTCTGCCACTCCCAACTTCCTCATACAATACCACAACTCCTTTCTAGGCTACTTGTCATATGCTTTCTCTAAGTCCACAAAAACACAATGCAACTCCAAAGCAATCCTGTGTAAAACATAAGTGCAAGTTACTGAATGAGGTGATATTTTGACCCAAAGCATAAATTATTACTGCATGAGAGATTAAGTTGTTCTCAGGCATTATGGCTTCTGAAGTGTTGATCTCCAGTGCTTGAAGATGGGATGCTTTATCCATTTTCTGGAGACATTTCAACACACAGGTAGCCTTGCTTTTGGAGTTAGAAACCCAGATAATCTGGTTCACACATTAATGAATTCTCAGTTTACAGTTTTCAAACCATACGTAGAGTCTGCTTTCTACTTGTCTTCTGAACTTTCATTCCTTCATGTAAGTGCACATGGAATATCTCATTTATCAGCCACACACAAAAATACATACATTTGTAACATCAAGTCAAACTAGCCTTTGATATCCCCGTAAAGGGTGGCAACTGCAAACATACTGGCATGACAAAACTGCATGCTTTCAGAAATAGATTAAATGAGCCAAGCATTAGAAAATAAAAGATGAGCACATTTGTTTATGTGACTAAAGCAAGTGTTACAGTAGTTTGCTATAAAAGCAAGAGTTAAACCCTGGTGTGCGGCACTGGTAATGGGGAAAAAAATTCAGATGGTGTTGATGCAGAGGCATCCAGGAGAACCCAAGGTATATTTCTTTGCAATATCAGACTTGCATAGATGCTTCATTGCTACTAATGGAGATGGTGCAATCAGTTAGGGTGCAGTGGTTGTAAAGCAGTGCAAAGCATTACTGAGATTGTGAGTTCAAGCCTAACCCAGAACATCATTCCGCTCAGACAGGTTTCACCCCATGAGGGACCTAGCATATCTGGCATGAACACTCAAGCGTTAAGCTTATGCCACTGGCACAGAGGGATACAGCCCTGTCTACAACCCAGGTGACCCAAGTTTAACTAGCACCTCAGGTGCTTGATGGCACAAACAGGAAAGATGGACATGTACTTCTGGGTGGAGGACAGTGGCTCCCACCTGCCTTATACATCAGCTATAATGACAGACCCTCTGTTAGAGAGTCGAGACTCACCATGATATAGAGCACCAGTGTGAGGAAGATGTGGATGGGGAAACTAAAGCCAGTTATGTTAACCCTTGTGGGTGTATGTGGGGAGTATCCATGTATGCATGAACAAAGGGTTACAGGTTGCCCTTGTGGAGATACAAGTTCTGAAATCACAACCAGACACAGGGTTGGGCTATAAAATGAAAACTGTGTTTTTGCTAGGATAGTGGCAGGAGCACAAAGCACCCTCATGGCTGCCTGGTTCACAATTCCCTCTCAGATAGCTTATTGTTGGATTAGGGAGAGGCATGATGGTCAACAAACATGGGGGTAAAATAATATAAAAAATGCAAGAGTTAACTGAATGGTGAAGGTGAACTAGAAATGATCAAAACCAGGGACAGAGATAAGCATACACCATGTAAGCTTGACTTGAATAATACATAAACACGGTAATGAAAAAGGTTGATATTTTTCTTTTTTCATTGTAACTAATGTATGTCAATTCATGTTGCAAATCTCAGTTGAATTGAATAAATAAAGTTGTTTAAAAAATGATAAAATTGTAGACTGTAATAAAAAATGTAGTCTGTGGTGGTACTAGGTAGATGGAGGATTCAGTATCTGTAAAAAATGCATTTTACTTGTTAGGAATATAATTTGCTAATGTTGAAATGCTAACCGCAGTAAATGTTATGGTAATGTTTTAAAAAAGGAAATGTTATTCCGTTCTCCTGAAGTTTGTATTTTCCTTTTTTTTTTTTGCTACTTCTTAGCTCCCAGCCACACCTGCTAACTTTTCTCTAGATAATTGTGTTTATCCGCTTCTCCCTTTTTATTTTTGTATTTATTGACATTTGATGACCGGGGAAGTCTGACTGGGTAGAAGCTCATTTTCAGTGGAGGCCAAGGGAGGAAAGCTCCAAATTATTACAAAACATTTTAAAAACAATAATTTTTCTATGTTCCTAAATAAAACAAAGCATTTGCAGTTTAAATAATTATAACAAAATAGACATAAAAACATTAGTTAAGAATTTTTACAAGTTATGTGGCAATCATTTAATATTTAGAGACATTTTAGACAGTTTGTAGAGAAATTAAAGGTAAGTTAGTCTTATACAAACAGGAATTGCAATATGAAGTGAGGGAAAAACAGGCCTACTGTATATTTAAAGAGAAAGACAAGGAAGCAAATTTGATAGACGTAAGGAAGTAAGCGAAAAAAGGGAGAGTAGGGAGGTAAAAGGAATGAAAAGGTAACATTTTTATAAATATATCAATCCCAGGCTCTAAGTGATAAGTCCCAGTCTCTTCTTCTCTCTGATTAAATGAACCACTGTCTCACTGTCCCCCTCTGTCACAGTGTCATCATTCTATGTTCTTATCTCTCCAAAACTAATTCTCCTTATAACAGTCCAAGCAGCCCCAACCATACCTCTCAACCTCTTAGCATAAGAAATCTGGACAAAGCCATAAATAAAGGGGGCACAAATGCCTAAAAAATAGGGACACTTTTTAAATATTGCTCCTATAAACTTAGAAAGTTGATAGAATAATAGGTTTTGCATTAGCATGGCTTTTTTGAAAGCTATGAAATCTGAAACACACATTTGACATTATTTTCTGAGTTCAGCCTTCAATGATTTGCCATAAAACCTGAAATATTATGAGGAAAAGGCCAAAAATATTAGGCAAAAATCTGGACAGTTGAGAGGTATGGCCTCAACCATTATCAATGCCTATTTACTTTACTTCTCAAACTTAAATGTAATGACACTTTCATATTTGCTCTACTGCCAACATATCACACTGTATTTCATTACTAACCACCTTGCTCCTTTTTAATATTTCCACAGTTAAATTGCCTCTTCTTTTCATTATTTTAATTACTAGAAAGTGCAGGTAATATTACAGTATGTTTTAGCCATGTTTTATCTCTTTTTGCTATATATAAGCTTTTGTCTATTTTTTATGAATGCTCAGCACTGTATATACCTATACAAGCTAAGTATATGTTCTTTTTCTAAATTATGTTCATTTACACAACTGCAAACCTTTTTTCTGTCAAGTACACCAACCTATATTTTGTATTCTTTTTGATGATATGTAGCTGTATTTTATGTATATGTCAAAGCTGCTGTTAAATGTGGAGCTTTTCTTCACAGGCCTCTGCTGAAAAAGAGTTTTATCCCAGTTGGAATTTCCTGGTGAACAATGATAAAAAATAATGACATTTTCATATAAAGTTAATTACATCTGTCTCTTACGCTTGCATCCACATGCTGGGAGTGTATATGTCAAGCATATTTTTTCAAGTGGGGGTGCTAACTGTAATAAAAAGGTATTGTATAGGCCAGTGGAGAGAAAAAACTGGAAGTGGCTTACCTGCTTTTTTTTCTTTTGAGTTCAGATTTATATTTTACAGAGATGATGGTAAAGAGTTGGGTGACAGTCTGAACTCAAAGTACCAAACTACTGGGACTTGTGCTTGCAGTTAAGAGATGAATGAAGACTAAGGAAAGAGAACTACAAACATAAGATTTTATCAGGAAACTTCAGCAGTGAAAACAAAGTTCATGTCTATCTCATTGACAGACAACTCATCATTAAGATAGCAGATTAAAAGTACCCCTTTTTTATTTATTAGAACACAGGTGATTCTGCAGAGCAGCTGTACCCCTTGCACTGCCTTATCTAAGGGGGTAAGGGCTTCCGCCAATCTCTCTTTACTTAACTATACTAGCACTTTTGGACATTTTCCTAGAAACAAAATAATATAATTGTGTTTTTGTAGATGCGTGGAATAGCTTAATGGGGGGAGTGCTTGACAATTCTGTATGTAGTACTTTATTGACTGGATTGAGTGAATGAGATGTTCAAAATGGTGCTCCTTCAAAATGCTAATGGTTTAAAGAAAACTATTTTATTTCTTTGACCACTACTTGTGATGATGATGATGATGATGATGATGGCTTGTAGAGGTATTAACGTGATCCAAGCAGAGACTTCAAACAGACTAACAGAATGTTGAAAAATCTAAATATGACTATGAATGTACTAATGGGATGAATTATAAGGATACCATTCTTGATTTTAATGTTGCCACGGAACTGAGTAGTAAATTAGTAATGACAAAGAAAAACTGATCTGCTTGACGTTTTATGTAAGACATTAATAGCAAGTTGGGAATAGGTTGTAAGATGAGGAATCCCCTCAGGAGGATCTGGATAGACAGTGTACATTTTCTTAAGGTAATGTAATTGTCTGTTTTACCTACAGAGGATTTTAAGGAGTGAAGTGTAGGTACTGCTGTGGACATACAGAAAATGACAAACAGTACTAATTATGACAGGGTAAAAAATAAGATCTATAGGATGAAAATGTACTTTAGGCATACTAAACGACAGTGTAAAACAATTAAAGATTGTGCAAACAATGGGATTTGAAAAGCCATACATCCAGAGAAGAAGGATTATATAAATGGAAATAATGTAAATAATTTGTTATGATTGAAAAATGTTTGATTTATATCTGATAATAGATTTGATGTGTAGTTTGAAATATGCCATTGGAAAAGCTTGTTAGTGCTGTATAGAAAATAATTAGTATAGCAGTGTGTAAGCTAAATGCTGTTATGAGGATATAGTTATGCAATTTGAAGAGGATTAAACTATACTAATGGCAGTTGTAAGTGTAAATATTGCACATATGTTTGTACTACGTTTGATAACAGCAATAAGGATTATTTATTATAAAAATATTTTGCGTGGGTTTTGAATTAATTAAATGCATTTGAAAGAGAGCTGTGTGCAAGGTGGGGTGCAGAGAAGATTAAAGAATCATTTCAAGTATCTTACCACATGCAGATGGTATTGTTTTATGTATGAAAACAGGAAAAAATATAAGATGATCAGCACACAAAAGTAGTTACAGTCGGGTTTAGTTGCCTGGCAGTTAAGGCAGAGGATTAAGGCTCTGAGCTGCTAGCAAGCTGCTTTCTTGTACCCAGGGTACAGGGTTTGATTCTTTCCACCTTCACTTGCCTGCACTGTGACTATAAGCAAGCCACTTAATTAAACAGTGCTCCTGGGTCACCCTTGATAAGGGACACATCCATCTATTAGGTTCACTCAGTTAAAAATATCTAAAAATATAAATGCATTAAAAGATAAGTGTACATTTTGGGAAAATAATGCGTGATAACAGATATGCTACTTTTTATTGAAACTACTAGCATTATCGATGTACAATATGGGAATGAAAAAGGAACTTGAATGTACTGACATTAATACTGAAGAAAATGGGGAAAAACTAAGTTATGGTAGCAATATAGTGTCCGCTTTAAGAAGAAAGTGCATAAGAGTAAATATAGCTCACCCAGTCACTCTGTGTTGTAAGATCAATGGTTTGATGAAACCTGTTGTCTGCATCATTTGTTTTTACCAAACTTGATGTTAATATCTCTGAATTTGTCTTTATAGTGTAGCAAAAAAGATGGTAGAATAGGACAGAGAGACTGTTTTGAGTGAAGCAATAGAGAATAATACCAAATGAGTTGTTGATTCTCAACTTGGTTATCACAAAAATGCTGATGAAGCTGAGTCAGTAATAAAAAGACTTTCTCTGGGAGGTGTTACAGCTTTATACTTCACTTCACTTTTTACTGGTAATTTTTTAAGCATTAATCTCCACACAAAATCTTTGCCTTTCTCCTACCTCTTAAGCTTTTTTTCTATCTCCAGTAGCCTTCTTTATTTCTTCCTTTAGGCTTTCCATAGATTTACATACATAAAATTCATAATCACTTTTTCATACCACATCTTTCTTTTCAACTCCAGTTCATATACATTAATGTTCTATTTTGTCTTTCTTTCTCATTCTCCTGCCTCCATCATTATAATATTCCTTATTATTTTACATCCTTTTAGCTGTTCCCATAATTCCCAATATTACTTCCTTATTAATATCACCAAAGTCTTTTCTTCCTGTTCTTTTATCACACTTAAACTCCACTGCATACACAGTGATAACAAGTATGCCAGTGGATTCTTCGAACTCAATCCATAGTTTTCTGTCCTATTAAAAATAATACTCCTTTTTATTGGGCTTTGTCTGGACCCCCATATAATACTGTATATATTATGTATTAATCTGTTTTCCTTTTCACTTGGAAAAGCTATACCTGAACCTGAATAACTCAATATTCTAAATTATTGAATTTATTAAATACACTTTCTGAAACTTAAATTAAAAATTTTCCATACTTTGCTGAAATTCTGTATTTCTTACAACAAAACTTGCCATTGCTTTTTCATTCTTTATTTCAAAAATCTACTCCTAATATCTTTATTTCTCTCTTATTAAACTTTATTCTTTCTTATTAATTATATTTCCAAATCCCTAGATGGTAATAAGGAAACAGATATATTTAATAAAGTTAATAATAATGTTTAAAGAATAAATACATTTAACAATATTAAATATTAAAATTTCATTTATGGGAAGAAGATTTTCCAGAAATGAAAGATTTGTGCTAGACAGCTACATCATGGAATTTCTTTATTAAACCAGTATTGCATGGTTTTGAAATTTTAGAACATACTAGTATTTTAAGACAATGGTGCTGCGGTAGCGTTGTCACCTCACAGTTAGACGTTGCCCGTTCGATTCTCAGTTAGAGCGTCTTCTGTGTAGCGACATGCGTGAATGGGCGTTCCTTCATTGAAGGTTGTGCGTTAGGCCCGGCAAGCCAGTACGTAAAAATCTACTGCCAATCATTAGCGGACCGGAGTTCCGCTGTTGCGACCCCTAACCCGGAAAAGCCAAAAGACACAAACAAACTAGTATTTTAAGACATCAAAAAAAATTTGAAAGTATAACTACTTGTTGAATTTTCTTCAAAATACTTTCTTTTAAAAAACTGTCAGTAAAAGTCAAATCTTATACAAATTAAAAGAACAGAGATTATGTTTGATAGAAAAATGAAGAGTTTAGCAAAATTGGAGTTTTGGAAAAAGGTACTATTTAAATAGAAAAAAAATGTTAAATGAAGGTAAAACATCTTTAAGGTGCACTCTAAGTATACGTAAATGCAGAAAAAAGACTGCTGTAATTTTGTTTTGCTCCAGGGCCATATGAAGGGCAGGTTGGAGGGAGTGGACATCCTGGGAGCAAAATTGTAGTGGCTGACTTTTACGTTGACAGCTTGTAATCTGCCAAACTTTTCTTTTAATAGTAGTTACAAGTTGTTAAGTTGTATACTAACTCATTCTTACTTTTAATAAATATGACAATTTACAGTTATTACTGAGCACGACACTGTGGATAAGTCTAACTGATATGTTGCCCAGTGTGCAGACTGCATAGTGCTAGCTGTATTTCACACTGTTTGGATGATAGGCTTATGACTAAAGAAGCTTTTATTTTTGTTTGGATGATAGGCTTATGACTAAGGAAGCTCTTATTTTTGTATAAGGATAAATGAAATATAGAACCCTATATAGATGTTCTGAATTTTGCACTATGCTGTAAATCACAAAATTACTAATTAAATTAGAAAATACTGTATTTTTGTACTTTATTTTGCATGTTTGTTAACTGATTAATCAGACAGCTGCACTGGTCTAAAGACATTTTCAGCAACTAACAAGGCCAAAGGTGGCAATAAGGCAATCTATACAATGACCAGGATAAGAGTTGGTTATAGAGGCAACAATCAATGATATGTATACAGTAATTAATATTTACACTTGTTTTTACAGGAGTTAAAATTAAGAAGTATGCATAAAAACATTACAGAAACAGAGAAGAAGAATATCTGTAAATATATAAGTACACAAACATAGCTTATGAGAACATGAGGTAAGACAGTATAAAAAATAGGGTTCTACTTTGTTTCGTTGAATCTCATTTCACTGAATTTCATTTCACCCCGACCACTTCACTGAAAACACAAATTACTGAAAACTCATTTCACTAAATCTCATTTCATTGAACTTAGTATATATGGCACTGTGTAGAGCACTGTAAGGCAAGTAAAAGGCATATGCCCTTTTCCCCACTGTAGTGCAATCCTGGAGTTAGTATATATAGTTGGGGGGGTGGGGGCATAGCCACCATATTGTTTCTTTTATATTGTATTTTGCCAAAAACTTCAAAACAATGCATTTTAAACAATAGACATGCATAGTTGCAATCTTCTTCTTCTTTCGGCTTTTTCCCAGTTAGGGGTCGCCATAGCGGATCACCTGTCCGCTCATGATTGGCAGTGGAGTTTTACGGTGTTGAGTTGCCAGCCCGGCGCCCAATCTTCCACAGAAGGCACACACACACACGCACTCATACCTGGAGCCAATTTAGAGTGTCCAATCCACCTACAGCATGTCTTTGGGATGTGGGAGGAAACCGGAGCACCCAGAGGAAACCCACGCAACCACAGGGAGGACATGCAGACTCCACACAGAGGGCACCCCAGCCGAGAATCAAACCGGAGAACCTCTTGCTGTGAGCCGGCAACGCTAACCGCTGCACCACCATGGCCGCCCAAAGTAACATAATATAATAAATGTAACATAATATAATAAATGTATAAAAAGAAACTAGTAATAAATGAAATGTATATAAAGACAAATGTAACTAGATAAAATTGAGCAAATTTAGCTTTGTTTTACACCTAACTGGACAGGTAAGCTGCATCTGCAGCCAGGAGACATAAGAATCATGATTACGCAACAGCCAGGCATATACAAAACTCATGAGAAAGTCAAGTCACTCATGAGAAAGTCAAGTCATTTTTATGGTATCGACACCAATGAAGATCAACTCCTTAACAAGTAGTGATTGTCTTGCACAACTAATTTAAGTGAGTGAAACCATCTCAATGCAAACAGCAATCAGAGGTACAAAATCAGAAAAAAAGATAAAATATTTGCTTGGGAGGGCAAGCACCACTTTACCCATCATAGCCCACTACTCACATAAGTCAGCTCAGAGTCTGCAGCATAATGGGGAACGGGAAAATCTCCAGTACACTAGCAATTCAGCTTTTCAGGGAAATGACAAACAGTTGCACATTAGTGACCACACGGACAAGTGCATCACTTGTGTTTCTCTGTCTAGTCTGGCTCCCAGGGATATGCTTTACCATACAAAAAACTAGAATGTATGCTTACAACTACACCTATCAGTGGTTAAACTCTATTCCAAGGCACTGTACATGTACTTGACCTTCACCTATTCCCTATTCCTCTTCCTCCTGAGGTGCTACAGCCCTCGGCATTTACTTGAACTTCTGCTTCTAAGCCTTCAGTGTAGTCTCTTTTGACCTTACCTCTCTGCTGCTATTTCACCCCAGTAGCTTTTCCTTACAAGTATGAAGTCCATCTCAGTTGCCTGCCAACCACTATTGTATATGACCTTACGGCAGTAAGATCACCTAAAAAAGATCAATTGTGACTTTAAAAAGAATCATTTTACCTGTGGTTGTGTGCGTGCAAGCAAGCAGATCTGAGCCCTTCCAAATGTAGGTGTCCGGCTGTTACAGTCACTTGTGACGTAATGACATTGTTCGGTGTTTTTTCAGGCATTATGAGTAGCTGGTGCTCATGCGGATGTCTTCAAACAAGCTGCAATCCGATTTCCATTTAATGTTTATATTGAAACCATCACTGGTGTTTTTAAAGTCTGAGTTGTAATATTTTGGAAGCACTGAGTTGTGCGCATTTCAGCCACAGTCCAGTGCTTATGCTTGAGGTTAAGATACAGCAACTGCACATCTGATAAGACTCATGGGAATATTTTGTTACTTAAACTATTGATTTCATCCAGCATGTGTTTTTTATTAAATTAGATGTGAATAATATATATTAATTTTATTTAGAATGTTTTCTCCTACTCAAAACATTAAGAGAGACAAAGTAATCAGACAATCCAAATTATATCATAAACATGAGACAAGTATCAGCACATGGAACTGAAAACCTCAAATGTGCATAAAGGATGCCTCCTTTTGTAGCAGTTTGCAAAATTCATTTTTGCTTCATACTTGTACAGATGTTTAAGTAAGGGCCACTAAACACTGAAAATAGAACACTAAATGAGATATCAATTGGAGGTGGGACTTTAACAAACTATAAACTTATGTAGTTATATATAGACATGCATAGTTGCAATACCAATGACTAACTCTCTCCAGAAGACAATATGTACTCAAACTAAGTGGGGGGCTATGCACCCTGCACCCCCCCCCAATGTGGGGGGGCTTTGCCTCCACCCCTAACTATATTTACTAACTCCTGGATCGCACTACAGTGGGGAAAAGGGCATATACCTTTTACTTGCCTTACAGTACTCTACACAGTGCCATATATATTAACTGCAGTTCAGTGAAATGAGATTCAGTGAAATGAGTTTTCAGTAATTTGAGTTTTCAGCCGAAGTGGTCGGGGTGAAAAGAAATACAGTGAAATGGTATTCAATGAAACAAAGTAGACCCAAAATATAGATCATGAATTATGAATATGTATATTTATATGTGTTGTTGCTGGCTTATCCCAATAAAAGTCTGCACTTCTTTGGATAAGTGTCACAGTAGCTTTTAACGTCCACTTAAGCCACGACCAAATCAAGCAGATGGAATCTCAGTTTAATGTGCCATCAGAACAGCATTACCCCATAGTGTTTTACTGTATTGTCTGAATTGGTGCATAAATCCACATACCTGATGTGAGAGAGAAACATGATCTTCTGCTCTTGCGGAAATGAAACCTGAGTGTGCAATCTGCTGAGTTACTGCTCTCCTCCTACTTGTTCCTAAGTCACATTACAGCTCCCCCCCCCATATCTAGTCTACTGCAGTGTTAGATTTACCTGCTTGGATTGTGGAAGTAACATGCTTCTTGGGGCTGTGGACTGAAGGGTGGTGATTAGTGCTATTTCACTTTTTTTAATATGTTTAGCTCTTGATGTGAGATGCAGAAGCAGTTGTCATGCTACTGACATGTAAAAGCTAGTATCTACCCACTGACATGTTTTACAACATTTTAACACGTCCATTAAGAAATGCCAGGATTGCAGATGTGCAATGCACCTTCTACTGGAATGAAGAAGAGAGGATCTTCTTTTCAGGTGCTTGGTCTCCTGACTTTGCTGTCTCCCTAGTGACCTATATTCCTTTATTAACCCAAGTTCAGCAGTGCAAGAGATAACCCTCTGTTGCATTAATGATGAGCCCTTGGGCTTTTTTGTATCCTTTTTCAGACATATTCCCTTTAAGTTGTGTCTGCATAAGAACACCCTCTTCTTCTGTTACAGACTTTGCCTGCCAGTCATCTCAAAACAAATACTACATATTTCACCATGGTAACCCTTGTGACAATCCAACTCCCACACACACATGCACATAACACAGCAGACTGTTACACAGAAAATACTAGATAAATAAATAGTTCAGTTAAACATTGCAGTGCAGTCTTGCATATTTTTTCTAGAAAAATAAATTAAAAAACTGCAACTGCCATGCCAACAAATGGTTAAACTCCTCAACCTCCATCTTAGTTTCTTTATTAAGCAGAATACTTCTTCCATTTCTATAAAATTCTTAACTTGTTTGGAATTAGGACATGCATGCATTCTCAGTAGAAATAGAATTTAAAATAACATGTTCACAAAAATATACAAGGCCTTCTAGAAATACCTCACCCTGTGTATAACTAAATACATCCCGGACTCCTACAGCTTTTACAGATTTTAGAATGGATTGAACCAAAGAAGTAAACAGTCATATTGCATGACTTATAAACTGTGACACAGCAGCGTTCTTCACAGGATAAAATTCTGTGAACAAAACGTTTTGTAGAATGCTCTATGAAGGATATCTGTGCAAGCAAGTCTGAGACTTTTCACTGGTTAAATTAGACCTTAACAAAGGAGGTTGAACAGAGTAATCAGTGACAACCCCCCCCCACTTTAACAGTTCTGTGAAAAGCTCGCTTGTAGACTTTTTTGTACCACATTCACCCCAAAAATGCTAATGAAAGAAATTGTAGATTGCTTTTGCCCTCACTTGCTAATCCTTCTTTTGACTTCTACTGCTGCCATAATCTCTTACTGAATGTGCAATCTGGACTCAAATCTATTTCATTATGTTTGTGTTGTACTATACTGGTTTCAGGAGAATGCATTTATCTAATTATTGTGACATATCAACCTTGCTCACTCACAAAATATGGTAAAAATTGCATCTGACTATGCAGTTAAAACGCACTGTTCTCTTTACACAATTTTTAAACTTTACTAAATTCATTGTAGTAGAGAGGATTAACATGATAATAAAAATAAAGTTTAACAGTGTCTCCAAAATCCCCCATATACACAGTGTGACCCTGATTAGATCATGTACTTTTGTTTACATGCTATTACAGCACTAAAAACTACTAATCCGTATTTATATTTATCATACATATTGGAAGCTACAGCCAGGATTGTATCATACATAATCTTATAGTTTAGTCTGTCTGTCAGCACTGTGGGTGGGTTACATTAGAACATTTTTTTACTGCATCGAGTCTTTCATTTTAGATTTTTTTTTCTTCACCATGGGAAAATAGCTACACAAAAGACGAGGAAAAATATTTATAGAAGGGGTTTTCCAGAATCAGATTGTCGGAGTTAAAGTTGGTTTAAATAGAATGTTTTGAGAGAGATTGTTTTTATACCAGTTATTACACTGACAGTGTTAATGTTCCTTTCTTACCCTGGCACCTGTTTAGTGGTTTTCTGTAGATTCACATTGAAATGTTATTCCCTGTAAGTATATCACATAACTGTTTAAGCATTCTATCACTCACATTACTTTTAAAGCCAGCTCATATACTAGAGGAAGATGTGTTTTTGAGATATGAGGGGTTGGATTATGCAGTGGTCTGACAGAACCACCTTCAGATGCCAGGGGGTATAAGTTACCTAATCTTGTGCAAAATAGCATTTTATCATCTCAGGCTTCCCACCCTATAAACATGTGTCATCCAATAAAGTGTTCAACACCATCCAGGCAGCAATCACAGCCAGAAAATAACACCTGATATGTGCCCATCTGTCTTCTCATCTGCACAGACCCTGACTGTGTACATTTCATGTCAAAACATGGCTGCATATATATGCAGTAACCTTAACCAATGTGGACCAAAGAGTAGGCTAGTATAATTAGAATAAAGCTACTGTTCACATTATTGAGATCACAGTAAAGCAATAAGCCTGGATCACCCTGCAGTGACCATAAGGGTGGAATAAGCATCCCATACAGTCCATGTCTGTGGAAAAGGAGGGCAGCTGACCATTGCTGAAGTTGATTCACGTCTGCCTATTGGGTGACCACAGAAGATAGTGTTCCCAGTGTTGCAGCAATATAGAGAATGAGGTGATTCTAGGTGATTGTATGGTCTATTTTGTCCTTCTTTCTGGTAATTCTTAGACACTGAACCACAGAATGAGTACATTTTACAAATACCCAGCTCTTGAGCTCACCATTAGCACTGCTACCTATCTTTCCAAAAAATACTGATTTGGGAGTGAATGTTTGACCTAAAAGCCATTTGGAAAAAGAGAATTATGTCTTCCTTGCAGCAACCACTGTTTGAAATGAGTTTTGGGAAATCAGGCTTGACTTTTTGAAATTCGAACAAAGAACATTTCAATGAAGTGAGTGGCAATTTGACCAAAGAAAATTTTGACAAGGTGAGTGGTAACCATATACATATATATATATATATATATATATATATATATATATATACACACACACACACACACACACACGTGTTCATTTTACATGCATTTGTATCTCTCTCTCTCTCTATACATATATATATATATATATATATATATATATATATATATATAGATAGATATATATAGAGATTTTATATATATATATATATATATATATATATATATATATATACATATATATATATATATATTTATAAATATATGTATGCCTGTGTGTATATATATATATATATATATATATATATATATATATATATATATATATATATATATATATATATATACACACACATGTGCATTTTACATGCATTTGTATCTCTCTCTCTCTACATATATATATATATATATATATATATATATATATATATATATATATACACTTATACATATATGTATGCCTGTGTGTGTGTGTGTGTGTGTGTGTGTGTGTATATATATATATATATATATATATATATATATATATATATATACACACACACACACACACACACACACACACACACACACACACACATGGGTCTACTTTCTTTAAATCAAAGTACATTTAAACGAATGTCACCCGAACTCATTCCTCAGAAGTGGCATTACACCAAACGCATGGACTACTGAATTCCTTTCCCTGTGAAAGGAACCACTTGGTCACTATGGTGAAGTTTGCCCTCTCCTCAGTTTAGTGTGATCTCAAAGTTGGTATATTTAAGTAGGGGGTGGGGGGGCATGGGAGCAAAGCCCCCCACTTTGGTGGGCTTAGTTGTCTTCATTTCATTGTATTACCATGGAGGCCAAGTGGTTCATTTCACAGGGAAAGGAATTCAGCAGTCCGTGCATTCAGTGTAATGCCACTTTGGAGGAATGAGCTCAGTTAAGTGACATTCATTTAAAAGTACTTTCATTTAAAGAAAGTAGACCCATATATATATATATATATATATATATATATATATATATATATATATATGTGTGTGTGTGTGTGTGTGTATATATATATATATATATATATATATATATATATAGCTCCTTTTTTTATTGAACATACATTTGTTCGATAAATGCAAAGGGTAGTAGAAATTGTTGAACGTTATGTTTTATTGACACACATAAGTAGGGTTTTGGAAGGGTTGGGAATGTCTATACATGTGTTATAGTGATTGGGTTACGATAAGGGCATAACTTTAGTGTGTGTGGGTGGGAGTTAGAGCTAAGTTAGGTGTTAGGTAAGGGGATTAATGTATCGCTGATAGTGTGTGTGTTGACACATGTTTGTGTGACTGAGTTTGTTTTGTGTAGTGATAGTATTACGGAAAGTTTTTTTTTAAGTAAAATGCAGGGTTAAGGTTAGCATGCATTACTAAGGTAGTTCATAGGTGTATACTAGGCTAAAGACCACTAGGGTCTTCATAAGCCTAGCCATGCAACCCAAATGTATCCCACAAGTTATTGTGCCTTGGAGGTTATTTTTAATGGATGCATGTTAGGGCATGATTTAATCCCTGCCTCTGTCCATCAGAGACATAGATGTCTGAAAAGGGGTGAATTTCCTATTTCCCATCCACTGGACCCTGTTGCCCTTGAACAGGATTAGAGAAGAGCTCTGCTTCAATGGATATTCCAGAGAATGGGGATTCTTAGAGATGGATACCTGTCCCCAACATGTCCTATTTAAGTCACAAATTAAGTTTAAATCATTAGACCTAGTAGTTCTGATGTTGTTCATTTTACAGATATGCAAAAGGTCCATCGGAGCAGTATCTAAGGGTTCCTTGTATGCCAGATAAGATAGGGCATTGAGGTGATCTGCACAGGTCATTGCATTTATTTCCTGTATTCTTTTTGTAAGGAAACTCTGTGGACATTACAGTTGTTGCATGTGCCAGGCCAGGTACATATAGAGGGGTAATTATAATCAATGCTGGGTCTGATGAGGGGCTGAGTTCCATGGCACAAGGACATCCCCGGACGTAGATGCCATGCTCTTACTTATAAGTTGAGTCAAACAGAATGATTTTCTTACTAGCATAGACACATGACAGTCAAAAGCCAGGTTACTATCTACATGAGTCCCCAAATTCTGGTAGTTTCCCATGGGTGTCCAATGTCACAAAAGGTACTATTAAGCATTTCTTGGCACCGAGTTTTAAGTTGTGGCTTTGGCACCAGTCATATGCCTGTGTTACAGCTTCCTGTAATTTGTAAGTATCTTGGCGAATTTGTATGTTTGCTCCTAATTTGCTATCATCTGCAAACTTGGTAAGTCAGAGGCCCTTGTCTTTGGCCTTGACTTCTGAAACATAGATGTCAAAGAGGAGTTGGCCCAGTACAGAGCCCTGGGAGACTCCATTAGTGACTGGCAAATTTGTGGAAGTGGTCTATCCAATCCTAACTTCTTGGGTCCTTTCTGTGAGCTGTCTGGTTATCCAGCGAGTTACATAGGGGTTTATGCCTAATTCCATTAGTTTGTTTACAATGCCTAAGTGGGTCTGTATCACAATGTCGAACTGAAACTAGTTTGAATGTTGTAATATCGAACCCTAAAGTCCAAAAGTTGAAAAAAGCGAAGCCACGGCCCATCAACTTTTTTCCCAGGGGAAAAAAATCGATGGGCTGTTTTTGGGGCTTTGCTATTTCTTCCATTGTGGTGCAATCTCGGAGTTGGTATATTTAAGTGGGGGGGTGTGGGGGACACAGCGCCCCATGTTGGGGGATGTGGGGGGGTGAAGCCCCCCACTTTAGTTTAAGTTTAAGGTTTTTTTTTGTCATTGTGATTTGATTTTGGAAAAAAAAGCTGTTCTGTGTTTTCGGTTTTGTTGGGTTATGGACCTTAGGGTTCGATATTACAACGAACAAACTTTTGTAAGTTTGACGTTGTGATATAGACCCTGCCTAAGCTAGGTCAAAGTAGGCAGTATGCACCATTTTGCCCTCATCTATTCCCTTGATGACCTTCTCAAAGAAGTCCACCAGGTTCAGAGGGCATGATGAAACCAAACTGGGTTGGGTCCAATGTCCTGGAGGTTCATGCCATTGTTAATCATTTCTATGATAATTATTTCCATGGCTTGAATATGCGACTAGTCAGACTTATTGGTATGTAGTTCCCAGGACTGTTGATGGTCTGCCCTTGTACAAAGGGATGATCATTGCAGCCTTCCATTCATGTGGTACAAAGTCTGTGCAGAGGCTGTGATTGAATATTATTGAGTCCATCAAAACTGTATTCTAGGCCTTAGAGAGCGCATCTCAGAACTGCTCCCTAGTGATAGTTGACAGGTTATGTTAGATATTTTTACCTGTGGAGCAGGTGGGGTGAGAAGGGGGTGGGGTGTAAAATTGGAGCTGAATTTGTCAGCCAGAACATAGCTTCATTTATCAATAGTTAGGTGCACTGTTATATCCTGCTTTTGAGGTTTCAAACATAGCTAAAGAAGGCCTTGGCTGTCCTTGGCCAGAGATGCTATCTTGACCTCAGAATTTGCTTTGTTGAAATGTATTATTCATATTTTTTAAACAAGAAACATTGCTATTAAATTATTATGTATGACACAGGCAGTCTTACATGTATATAAATGTGTTGGTATGGTTTATTTTCAATCTCATTTGTAAACATACATTACAAACCATGCTGACACAACTGTAGCTGCAAACATACATCACTTATAATATATCCAGTCATTGTCAGTCAACCTTAAATAGCTCCTTCATATCCTGGCTTCTTTTAAACCTCGTTCTTCCTTTGCATGTATTGATCCCACACTTTGCATTTTTCCTATGTAATTTGCTCCTACTCTTTTCTAAAGATCACAATTCCAGTTGTTTTATCTTTGTTACTATCTTCACTGCTTCTAATAAAGTTGGTTTAGACTTTGATTTTCATTTTCCTAGTAATTGCTTTTTTGGCAGCCATCATAATTAGACTGAGCAAGACCTTACCATGTCTAGGCAATTCCAATTCTGTATCATAGCTTAAGAAAAACATTTCCTTAGTCACACCGATTTTCTCATCCAGCATCTCCGACAGAGCAGTCTGCAGGAAATCTTTAAAGTCTACCAACTCATTACACTCTCAGAAAATATATTCCCAGTTACCTCTTTCTTCCCCATCACCCTCCAACATTTGCTGTCTATCAGTTCTTTTGAGTCTACTTGAGGTAGAAAAATACCTATGTAAAGACTTTTTGCATATTTGGGAGACATACATATATCCCCCATTGTTTCTTTGTGAATTGCTTATCCAATCTCTTTTCCAAGTCCTTTCTAACTTCCACTGATTAATTCATATAGTTAAAAAGTCAAACTAAACAAATACATAGGCAAGATTTTATTCAAAAAAATTGGCAATATTAAAAGCATATAAACACTTCCAGTAAGCACTTTCGTCTCCATATAGGAAACTTCTTCAGACAATTGGTTCATATCAGTAACACCCCTTATATAATCCAGTCCCAGTTGTAGAGTTCAGTCAGATGGCCACTATGCCCCCAAATAATTAGCATGATCAGGAACATTCAACAGCATTTTCATAGGCCGGTCCAATCTCATTCATGTAAATGTTTGGTCCCTTTTACTAATGTATGTTCATAAAAAATCATATCACCAAAAAGCAGTCCGCCCTCATGAAGAACATCAGTATTTCTAATACAAAAAACTGTTTCAACACCCACTGGCTTGTAAGTCATAAATATTCACAGAGATTGATCAAGATGACCTATCATTAGATTGTAAGCTTCTCAGTAATTACATTAGTAAAAGGGATCAATCTTTTACATGAATGAGATTGGACCAGCCTATGAAAATGTTGTTGAATGTTCCTGATCATGCTAATTATTTGGGGTTAAGGAGTGTTACTGATATGAACCAATTGTCTGAAGAAGTTTTCTATACCAAGAAAAAATCTCTGACTGGAAGTGTTTATATGCTTTTAATATTGCCATTTTTTTAATAAAAGCTCTTATTTCCACGATTTAGTCATTCTTGGATGTGACCTGGACTTGCCTCTGGATTTAATTCTTATAGTTACCATGCAATATTTTATATGCTCTACTAAGTATTCCTTTCTTAATAGTAACTTCGGTTCTAGATTCTACTAAGAACTCTACCAGTGCTGATCTTTTATTTAGGACCGCCATATTTTTTTCTCTTTGACTATACTCTGATATCAATCTTTGATATAGAAGGCAATCTCTAACCTGCAGTCCAAATAAATTCTTGGTGCCTTCCTATTGTATTACCTTTCTCTCTCTAGTTATTTGCTCCCAATACTGTGGTTCCTTTGCCATTTTTCTCCAATAAATTCCAGACCCCTCTTGCCTATTGTCTGAATCCCTAATTGCAGTCATCCCTATCAGCAGAATTTCCTTTCTCCATTCTCATGTTGGCTTAATTCTTAGACTACTTTCTGGTACTTTATGAATATAATATTCTGTATGATTACTGTTATTGTTATTCCTGCATCCAAAATTGCAGTATCTCCTTGATTCTTGAGCTTCCCCCATTTCATCATCATCTCTTTCCATTCTAAATTATAGTTTTCTCCTTATGCTATGTATAGGAGTCTTAACTGTGTCGCTCTGAAATACCCCTTCAAATCAGGTAATCCCAGTCCGCCCTGTTTTATTGGAAGAATAAGCTTATCCCATTTGACTTTTGCCATTTTGTCCTTTAGCTCTTTATTAATTGCTATCCACAACTTCTCCTATAGTTGATAAAAATATGTCTGACCTGTGTGTAAGACTAAAGGGACTAAAAACATTTTAACTGCTTGTATCTTACTTTCGATATCCATATAACAGAGCTTCCATTTTATGAGTTTTTGTATTATCTTTTGTGTATTCACTTCCCACATATCCTTATCTGCCACACTGGAATAATTTTTAATCCATATTTCAAAATACTTCATTTTATCATCCCCCATAAGTATAGATATTGCCGAACCAATTTGTACTGTGGTTACATAATTTAATGTTATTGCCTTTGTTTTAGCTTCATTAATTCTGTATCCCAAAAAGGTTTGAAACTGTCTCTGTATGTTCCACAGCAATGCAATGTCCCTTTCTGGTTTTACAGGTATAAAATAATGTCATCTGCAAATAGAGCCAGCTTTTCTTGACTACCATACCAACTATATCCTTGAATTTCTGAGTCCCTTATTTTCTTTGCCAATGGTTCTAAATATAATGCAAATAAAGGGTAAAGAGGATACCCTTGCCTGGTCCCTCTGCCAAAGCAGAGATTATCAGAGGGGACCCCACCCACTTTAATTTTTGCCTCCGATCCTTCATATACCTCCCTAATCAACCTTACAATTGTATCATGGAATGCAAATGCTTCTATTGCTCTGCTCATAACGTCCCAGCTTACTCTGTCAAATGCCTTCTCTACATCAAGACCTAACAACAGTGGTATTTTCCTACATTCTGCTTCCCTCTGGCTTATCAATGTCCTGTTAATGTTTTCAAATGTTTGCCTCCCCTCCACAAAACCACATTGATCCATATCTATCAATATTGGCATCACTTTTGCCATTCTTTTAGCCATTATAGACATAAGCACTTTATAATTGTAATTTAATATTGAAATGGGTCTGTATGAAGTTGAATCTGATGGATCTTTACCCTTTTTACATATTACACCTACCATCACTTTCTTCCAGGATGTTGGTACTTCTCATCCTCTAAAAATACTGTTAAACAAAGCCTTCCTGATCTTTATCATTTTTCCCTCCTAGCTTCTAAACTTCCACAGGAATATCATCTATTCCTGGGGACATTCCTGCAGATTGGCTATACATCACCATTTTTTCTCATCTCCTCCTGTCCTAACTGGTAGTAAATGAGCCTCATCTTACTCTAACCTTGGCATATTTAATTCTTCCATAAACATTTCCATTTGTACCTTTTCTTGATGTCCATATTTATCTGCTTCATACAGGTTTACATAGAATTTCTGAAATATTTCTAATACTTCTACAGGATCCATTGTTATCTTCCTTGTTGTAAGCTTCCTAAGCTTGGTGACAGCCCTTTCTACTTTCTGTTGCCTAAGTTATTGTGCTAAAAGTTTTTGTGCTCTACAGTTATTATCCTAAAACAGTTGCTTAACAGCAGTCTTTCTAAACTCATGCATACTATTGAGTTAATCCCTTATTTTCTGTTTAGCATTCTGCAGTTGCTCCTCCTCTTGTTCTGTGAGATTGCAATACTTCAACATTTGTCAGTCCCTGTAAATAATTTTGTTAATTCTTAATCAGATCTCCTTTTCTTTTATTTCCACCCTATATTTTAAGTCCACTTTAATTTTATCCCACTCCCTAGCTATATTTTCAGAAGTTTCTATCTTCTCTAATAGCTCCTGAATAATTTATAATACCCATTCCTTAAATTCCTCTCTTTTCAACAGACAGATGGGATAGCACCAGTGTCTCATTTTTTATTTCATTACCTTCTGTTTTTATTTTAGTTATTATTGGTGCATGATCTGAAATAGTTATTGGATGTATATCTAGACCTTCAATTAAATGCATATGTTCCTGTGAAATGTAAATTCTGTCTAGCCTAGCCTAAGTTTTGTGTCTTGGGGAATAATATGTAAATTCAATCCAAACTCCTAGTCCTGAATTCACATCTTCAGTGCCAAATATTTTCATAAATTTCTTTAAATATCTACTCTCCTTTGTTAAATTTTCCCTTCTGGGTCTCCCAGATACATCTGCACTGTTGCATGTCAAATTCCAGTCCCCACCTATAAGTAATATTTCTTGTTGAAAGCTGATTATTTCTCCCAGTTGTTTCTTAAGCTTCATTATAGCAGTGTTCGGTGGAATATAAATACGTATATAAACGTAGCCAAGAGAGCAACAATGAAAGAAAAACACGTTTACTGGAGAAACCACTTTATAAAACACAGCAAAGCTTTCAGGCATAATAAACCCTTCTTCAGTGCATTACAAATTACAAATGAATAATATACTAAATTTATATAGGGTCACTATCACATGACCAGAAGCCCATGGTCATATGACACATAAACAAATATATACATTTAATAAAATAACATTATTAAAAAATGTTTTATTTAAGTTTAGTATGTTGTAGATGTTTGAGTACAGGTTTTAAAGTAATAACATCACTAAGTCCTGGTGGTTGGTCTGCTGCTAACCTGACTATCCATTCATATTCCTTTAATTCAAGTAAGTTATTAGTATCACCTCCACGTGGTGTTGGTTTAACAATATGAATATCCCTAAAAGAAAATCTGTGATGAGTACCTTTTTCAAGTATATGTTTATATAATGCATTTGTGGCTACTGCTCTCCTAATTTCTGATCTGTGTTCAACTATTCTATCCTTTAGTTTTCTTATAGTTTTTCCTATATAGAAGGATGGGCATTGGGAGCAAGTGGCCATATAAACAACAGAAGTAGTAGTACAAAAGGCTTTTAGATTAAAGGAATATAATTTACTTGTTACTGGATGTCTAAACTGGTGACTGGTTTGATCAAAAATATCAGGGCAGCAGGAACAGTTAAAACATTTGTATGTGCCAGGATTAGCAGACACTGCTGTGGAGAAAAAGTTAAAATCCTTATAGCAAAGTTTTTGTTTTAATGTTTTCATATTTCTATAAGAGAAATAAGGTCTATCACCTATAATTTTCTTAACGTTCATACAAGCCGTGAGAATCAACCAATTCTTCTGTATGACTTGTTTGATCAGATGTGTTTTAGCATTAAAAGAAGTAACAAATCTAACCTTAGTACTATTTTGCGTATTTTCAGAGATATTAATTCCTTCTAAGAAAGTAGGTTTAAGGATATTATCTCCATCGGCTATTGTTTTATTTAATTTTTTAATAATGTTATTTTATTAAATGTATATATTTGTTTATGTGTCATATGACCATGGGCTGCTGGTCATGTGATAGTGACCCTATATAAATTTAGTATGTTATTCATTTGTAATTTGTAATGCACTGAAGAAGGGTTTTTTATGCCTGAAAGCTTTGCTGTGTTTTATAAAGGAATATAAATACATGCCAGTGTAATCCTCCTCCCTTGCCAGTAACCCCTTATTTCTACAAATATGCCATTACTGTCTTTTTTATCCTCTTCTATAATGGCTCATATTGTAATTAATATAAGTACTCACGTCTTCCTTTGCCCCAGGATTCCATTGAATAACCATCCAGAAAACTTTTCTTTATCAAATTTACATGTTCAGTTCTTTCTAAGTGTGTATAATGTAGTATAACTATTTGCACTCTACATTTTTAATATAGTTCACTACTCATTCTTTTTTTTATTTATCTGTTAGACCATTAATGCTTAAAGACATGACTGAAAGCATCATATCCATTAGAGATTATTATGCCCACCTTTTATATATAACAGCTTTTTGTTAAATGTCTAGTTCCAGCTTTTGGGTTACATACATGTACTGTTTGGCAGGTTAATCTTTTATACAGTTGTTTCTTGTCATCTCCATTTGAGCCTATGTCACAACTTACAGAACTTTTTGTTTTATTAAAAACCTTAAACAAAAATACACACATACACCCAGTATCCCCCTAAAACCCATTAACTTAATAATAACACACAAAACTATGTACATCTTCAAATGTTGAAGTTTTATCCTTCCAAAAGAAACAAATGTTCCAGACTGACAGCTACACACACACACACACACACACACACACACACACACAGACTCAAGCTAACCTAAACAAAAGGTTATTCATGCTAAAATGCATGGTACAGCCTGTGGTTCTATTAAGTGCTGTCTGGTTTTGTTTTGCCTTTATAGCTCTCTCAACTGGAAAAACCCTTGAATGCTTTCAGAAAACAAGCCATTTCTCTTTATCAGATTTCTCTGCTAGAGACATGAGAACCAGACACAAAACTGTTTACTAGAAAAAAGCTTTGTAATATTCAATATTCTTTTTCATTTACTTGCTTTCTCTTAAAACGTCTTACTAAATTAAGCTAATGACCTTAACCCAGTCATTCCCCTATGCAAGAATGAGAAATGACACACCAATTTTTCTTTTGCCATGATCATTTAACCAGATGTCTTCTTACATTATAGTGCCTACATTTCTTAAAATTGAACAAGAAGACAAAAGAAGGGAGAAAGAAAAAAAAAGAAAAAACAGGAGCACATATTTACTTTAGTATTCCCATTACACTTAAAATTAACTGAAAAACAAAGAAAACAGTGCACTAAGTATTACTATTATGAAAAAAATGTTTTACCTACAGATAACTTTCTCCATCTTTTTCCCAACTAATGAGCATTTTCTGAACATTAATAACATGAAGTAGGGCATATGCTTTTGAGTTCCCTCCAAGTTTAACAAAGTCCAAAAACTCCAATATTTCCAGATTGTCTTGTTCTCTCATGTTTCACAGATACAATTACTGCTTTGTAATCCCAGATTTATCAATTTCCAAGTTACTGATTTTATTCTCCATATGTTAATGACATGAAGTAAGACATATGCTTTACAGTCCCCTACAAGTTTAACAAAGTTGAAGAAAGTCCAATGTTTCCAGATTTTCTTGTTATATTCCTGTTCATCTACATCTCACAAATCCTGTCTCTGCTTCATTTCCAGTGTACGCTCGATTCTTCTAGTCAACTCTCAAGCATTTTCCATTGAAACACTGGGAAATGTTTCACTGGCACAGTATCTCTCTGGTCTTTATTACCAGAAGAACAAGAGGCAGAATCCCCTTCTATTTCCCAGTTTACTTTTTGTTGGACAAACTTTTGTATTTCTTCCTTAGCATGTACTTCATCAAGAAAATGATTTTGTTTCTCCAGAGAAAAAATATTTTGAAGATAGCTGGGTATAGCAGTTTGAATCTCCTGCCTGCTTCTTGACATTCTCTGACTAATGGAATACATGTACTTCTCTTCTGCCTGGTATACAATTAGTAGCAATTCTCCACAGATACTCTGCTGTCTCCTACTTTTAATAAATTGTCCTTCTACCACAGTTTTGTCAGAATCAACTTCTTCTGCTGGTAAGATTGCATCTTTACTATTAAAGGTCTAAGTTGTTTTTTCATAGTGAGGTTTGGAGCATATACATAATGTGCCATTTCAATTAATTTCTGTTGTGGAATACCAGTCTAATTGCTTATTTGTGCTTTCATAAAATTAATAAAGTCTGTTCCTTTCAGCCTCTCATGTACAGCAGAAAAGCTCAGGTTTTCCCTGTGTGCTCTGTCCTCTAATTCTGTTATTTTTTTGAAACCTTTCTTCTTGGGCAGTTTCATATTTAGCCATCCTTTGCTTCACTTTAACCTCTGAGTTTTGCAATTTTATCACCTTATCTGAATATCTATTTAAAGCATCTTCTATTTTTTTCTAGCCTTTTATTGTTTGAGTTGATGTACTGCAAAAATGTTTCATTTATTTTAGTCAGGTCTGTGTGCAACTGCCTTATACTTTCTTCTAGGTTACTGAAAGTCATGCCTGGAGCTTGCACTGCTTTTTGCTGAACAGATACAGTACTTTTCCCAGTCAGTGTTTTTTCATCACTTTTTATAGCTGATTTTCCTTCAGATCCTCTGTATTTCTTTGTTCCTGGCATTCAGGCAGTGCACTTACTAGCCAGTTACTAAAATTTACCCAGAAATCTAGATCCACTGGCTTTCTCTGCTAAGTTTCTGTTTTCACACTGGGAGAGATAGAATTAAGTTGTTACTTAGTCTGCAGCCATCTTAGAAATCATTCCTTAATTAGTCCTTTTAGTTTCCTGGTCAATTTGATGAGAGAGTTTTATCTTTTTTGGTGTTACACTTCCTAACTTTTTCTTGTGTTGTACAACCTGTTTAATTTTGGATTTTACTAGGGTGGTTTGTGTTTGGAGTTAGTTTTATTTTTCTGGTAGGCACAGCAGCGTCTACACAGTCACTGACATTGTTGTATGGAGCTTATGTGAATAATGCCACATAGGCTGCTGGAATTATGGAGGGACATGAAATTTTGACATGTTATTACTTAATAAAAGGTAGTTTGCCTTGGAGCAATTTCTAACTGTTACAGTGTTTGCTGGGGTTACTGATCTGATCTTATTTCAAATAAGACTGCTTTGTGTTCTGACCTTAGCAGAGAGGACACTCCTTGGGGGGGGGGGGGGTGGTAATGCAGCGTTTTCCCATACTTGAGAGTACCAGGTCCAATATGTTTGTACCTCTAGCATATGTATGCACTAAATGGTCCATGGTGTTTGTGTGAATCTCTGCACCTACAAATTCATGGTTGTTTAAGATTCCCAGTTTACAGAGGATTAATTGAAGTCTCCTATGGGTATGGTGCCTGGTTGAATGGTGAGTGTCTCCAGTAGGTCTAAGTATGAGTTATAGGTTTCATGGGACATAGAGGGTAACCTATAGCTTGCGAGGATCTGGTATGGGAATTTATTTATGGTAGTCTGTACTTGGAGGACCTCAAGTGCACCATCCTATTTAACCAACCTAGTGGTATACTTGTTATTGATGTAGATCAGGACACCTCCACATTTAGTTCCTGTCTGTGCAGTAACTGGTCTAAATGTGTGGAAGGTACTGAAGCCCTGCACTGCAGGGGTACACTCTGCTGCTTTAAACCATGTGTCAGTAACTGCCCATATGCCTGCAACCTCCAAGTTGAGGACAGCTTGGACAGGTGGAGCTTCATGTATAGATGACTCCTGGCACTAAGCAGTAACAACCGTAGATTTCCTTGGGTAGATTTTGCTATATTGGAAGGTTTGTCAGTTTGGCTTTGCCTAAAAAAGGCTCTGTGGGGTGGACAATGTTTTAGCCAATATCCAAAAGACTAGAGGGTACAGTGCAGACCATCCTTGGCAAAGAAATGTGGTTTGTTAACCATGTCCTCCCACTGTGACAAATGTTGTATCCCCCTACAATGACACCAAAAACCAACCCAATTATTAAAGTTAATCATATTCTTTTCATATTGTTGCATAATCCTTGTGCAGATAAAATGCTGCACAATGCTAGGCATATACCAGTCTGTGATACATAGTCAAAGAGCTCCATAATGTGTCTCTTCATATTATATTATATAGAGGGGTGATTCACACCTCCATGGACTATGACTGAATCATACTAGTAACTGTGGTGCAATATCTTGAGTACAGGTAAAACTTGGCTTATCCTGGTCTCTCATAGGCAATTGATCATTATTTTCTCCTTAAGCAGCCTGTTGAATGGGGCATCAGTGTGTCATACAGTGGAGTCCCCTATTACTGGAGTTCTGAGGGGTGTATTGGCTTGTGTTCTGGGCTTGGTGGTTGAGGTTGTTAGGTATTGTTTCTGTTGAGTACTTTTCTGTTTGCTAAGGATAATTTTTGCTGGTGGAATGTCTGGGAGGTCTTTGGGGTCTGGAAAGATTGCATGTAAGTGCCTCAGCATAAGGTCTATGTGTGGGGTGCATACTTTGTGTGGTGAGTGTAACATGTGTGTTTCAGACAACCAGATGTTGTTATGAGTGCCTGTATATTAGAGTTTCGTATCCAGAGACATTGTGTATATATACATCTCTCCCATACTTTGTTTCTCTCTGGATTAAATGGTTGTCAATGAACATTAGACAATTGTTACATTGTTGAAATTCTCCCATATCCACCAAACTGGTTGTGAAGAAATTGGGAAAGTGCATATCCATTATATCAGGTCCTTTTTGTGAGCTATAAAAAAGTGGTGAGGAAGGGATTAATAGTGGACTAACTTAGAGTGCTTTTGGGGAATAGTGTCTGGACTAGGCTATATAATACTAAATTCAAGGAACAGTGCTTCTCGATATGCAGACTAGCTGCACTATGCTAACAACAAGAAAAGTAGCTGATCTACACTCCCAGACTAACTGGTACAGTTTCAGAGGTGGTTTTATAGGGAAAGTTTGGCTTCTAAGTATCTGTGTCTATACAAGGCACTATTAACCACCACTGCACAATGGGCAATGGTGCACGAATACAGGCAAGTAAAACACAGGAAACTGGCATCTAAACCCTCAGGTGCAGGGTGTTTTCATAACTTCTTGTTGCTTGTGTTTTATTTTGGCCTGCCCTGGTTTACATATGTTGGGTGTGACATCTGCTGTGAGTTACTGATTAATTTTATTGTCCTAGCTTACTTTTTCATCACTGTAGATGTTTTCATTTCCAGCTGGCCCACCAGGCTCAGATTTCTTATGGGCCTTTACCTGCTTTGACTTGCTCTGTACTGCATCTTTTATTTTTAATCACTTTACTTGCTTATAAGTCATTTCTCCCTTTCTGAAGTACTACATACTTCTGAATTGCCCTACACTTTAATTCTCTGCATCATAGATCATGGCATCCTGTCTGAGTTGTCATATATGAGGATATCTGTTACAATGAACTTATTTACTATTTTTAGTTCTGCAGTCTGTCTTTGTAAAGTCTCTGTGGAGCTCTTCTTGGAGCAAACAGAAGTATATTTTAATAACTCAAAGTAGTCAGTATTAGTGACCATCTTCTGTATATTATTCACTGATTTTATGATCCCCAGTGCTGTTCATAAATGTATTCATAATTACTATTACTTCTTGTTTTTACTTGAAATAATGTTTTATATCTTTTACTGCATGTAGCTTGACTTGAAACTTGATACAAATTAGGTTTTGCTATTATTATTATTATTAGTGCCTGCATATGTAGACCCACAAGGCTGACACACAGTTTGTTTTATTAGAGTGGATACAGAAATCATTTTTCATCCATGTTAAGCTCCATGTCACTGCTTTATGTATGTGCATTGTCTCTAGGATCATAAATCTATAAATGCATAAGTGTACCTACACAGAAACAAAAAGGGGTCCAAATGGAGAGATGATAGAATCAGAAAAGTATTGCTGGAATTGAATTCATCCTCAAGTCTTGGTAAGTACCTCCATGAGGTGGATCCTGTTTTTCACAAAATCTCCCCAAGATGACACTGATATGTAGACTGTATTTTATATAGCATATCTTATGGACAGAAGTAGATTAAAAAATGAAGATAGGTGGGTGCACAAATCCCAGAATAAAAAAGTGCCCAATTGTGGTAGGCGCACTGATACCAGGACAGGAAAAAATGACAGTGTAGAATCCTCAAAACATAGAAACATTAATACAATGGGGCTAGGCCAGGCAAAGGGGGAGGATGCCCCCATTGTAGAAGGAAGTAGCAGTCCACAAAAATCACAACAACTGATAGGCCAAAAAAGAACCATACAGATGACAGAGTGGACTATTGAGAATAAGAAAGGAATTATGTATTGTTAATATTATGCAAAAAGCCTAGAATTTTCAGACAAATGATATACAAAACAATTAAGAGAGAAAAATTAAAGGAAAGACAAATACTTCCACAAGAAAAACTGTCAGAAACTTCAAATAAAAAATTGTATTAATTAAATCAACAAACCCATGAAAAACACTATATAGACCAAGAAACCTTGTGTCTTTTGAAAAAAGAATTGACTGATGAAGTGCAAAAATTTAAAGAACAAAATTTACAGACATTTGAAGGGTATAAAAAAGAAATATGGACATGGGAAACAAAGAGTGATCTGATATGGTGCAATATGTATGCAAAGAAGAAAGCCAAATTAATCAACACACAAAAGGCAGCCCTAAAGATATTTGAAGAGAACTACAGGCAAAGGCATACAGATATGGAAAATTTCACAATAAAAAATAAGATCACAAAGAGGAAATGTAGAACAGAAGATTAGTCAAGTAGAAGTTAAAAAAATAGAAACTGAAGTTATAGAATATTTGCAAAATGAAAAAATCAGTTTAGAAAGTCTAACACAGGTCATATCACAGCATGATGGAACAACTAGTCCCCAAAGTAAGGAGAAACAAGAGAAGCAGGAGACATCTGAAGAAGAAATATGGACATGGGAAAGAAAAAGAGATTTAATGTGGTGCAATATTTATACAAAGGAGAAAGCAAAACTAATTAATGAAAAAAGAGCAGCACCAAAGATGTTTGAAGAGAAATACAGGCAAAGACATCCAAATATGGAAAATTTTACAATACAAAAAATAAGAAAACAGAGGAAAAGTAGACAAGATGATTAGTAATGGAGATGTTAAAGAAATAGAAACTAAGGTTATGGATTACCTACAAAGTGAAGGATTCAGTGTAGAAAATTTTACTTGGATAACAATACAACAGGATAGAGCAATGGACACCCAAATTAAGGAGAAACCAGTGGAGCAGGAAGCATCTAATCAGTTGACATGTGAAGATACACAACGGCCTTCCACAGGAAACCAGTACAAAGGTTCATTTGGACCTCTACAGCAAGGGAAAGAAGAGGAAACTGTGGCAACTCTGACACAGTCAGTGTCGTGGAGTCATAGGTCAGTGAGTTCTCATATGAAAGAGCAACAAAAGATAGTGTGAAAACTGAGGAGAACATGGCAGAGGAAGAAGCTCTGGAACTTTCAATAGAATGCCATAGGGGATGGCAAACAAAGAATGTGACCTCAGTTTAGAAGAAAATTATCTAAGAGAAGAGTTGCTTGATTTAATTGAGGTAGATGGACGTATTAAGATCAATAAAAGAAATAGGTGGATTATATCTTATGTAGGATGGCCAGTTTGAAGGAGATTGGAGACTGTAAAGTGGTGGCCGGAGAAAGTGTAGTTAGGCAGCATAGGATGGTGGTTTGTAGGATGAGGTTGGTGATCAAGAAGAGGAGGAGGAGTGTAAGGGCAGCACCAAGGATCAAATGGTGGAAATTGAAAAAGGGTAATTGTGAGGTGGAGTTCAGGGATGAGTTAAGACAGGCACTGGGTGGCAGTAAAGAGTTACCAAATAGCTGGGTAACTACAGCAGAGCTAGTAAGGGAGACTGCTAGAAAGGTGCTTGGTATCACATCGGAACAGAGGAAGGATAACAAGGAGACATGGTGGTGGAATGAGGAAGTACAGAAGAATATACAGGCAAAGAAGTGGGATTGTCAGAGAGATGAAGAAAGTAGACAGCAGCATAAGAAGATGAGGTGCATGGCAAAGAGAGAGGTGGTGAAGGCTAAGGATAAGGCATATGAAGAGTTGTATGAAAGGTTGGACACTAAGGAGGGAGAAAAGGACCTGTACCGATTGGCTAGACAGAGGGACCGAGCTAGGAAAGATGTGCAGCAGGTAAAGGTGATAAAGGATAATGAGGGAAACATACTCACAATCAAGGAGACTGTGTTCAGGAGATGGAAAGAGTACTTTGAGGGGTTGATAAATTAAGAGAATGAGAGGGAGAGAAGCTTGGATGATGTAGGGATAGTGAATCATGAAGTACAATGGGTTACCAAGGAGGAAGTAAGGATAGCTATGAAGAGAATGAAGAATGGAAAGGCTGCTGGCCCAGATGACATACCTGTGGAAGCATGGAGGGGTTTAGGTGAAATGGCAGTCGAGTTTTTAACCAGAATGTTTAATGAAATCTTGGAAAGTGAGAGGATGCCTCAGGAATGGAGAAAAAGTGTTTTGGTACTGATTTTTAAGAATAAGGGTGATGTGCAGAGCTGTAGTAACTACAGAGGGATTAAATTGATCAGTCACAGCATGAAGTTATGGGAAAGAGTAGTGGAAGCTAGGTTAAGAAGGGATGTGATGATTAGTGAACAGCAGTATGGTTTCATGCCGGGAAAGAGCACTACAGATGCAATGTTTGCTCTGAGAGTGTTGATGGAGAAGTACAGAGAATGTCAGAAGGAGTTGCATTGTGTTTTTGTAGACTTGGAGAAAGCATATGACAGGGTGCCTAGAGAGGAGTTGTGGTATTGTATGAGGAAGTCTGGAGTGTCAGAGAAGTATGTAAGAGTGGTACAGGATATGTACGAGGGTAGTGTGACAGCAGTGAGGTCTGCGGTGGGAGTGATGGATGCGTTTAAGGTGGAGGTGAGGTTACATCAAGAATCAGCTCTGAGCCCTTTTTTATTTGCAATGGTGATGGACAGGTTGACAGACGAGATCAGACAGGAGTCCCCATGGACTATGATGTTTGCAGATGACATTGTGATCTGTAGTGAAAGTAGGGAACAGGTGGAGGAGACCCTGGAGAGATGGAGATTTGCTCTAGAGAGAAGAGGAATGAAGGTCAGCAGGACTAAGACAGAATATATGTGTGTGAATGAGAGGGAGGATAGAGGAATGGTCAGGATGCAAGGAGTAGAGGTGGTGAAGGTGAATGAGTTTAAATACTTAGGATCAATAGTTCAGAGTAACGGTGAGTGTGGAAGAGAGGTGAAGAAGAGAGTACAGGCAGGATGGAGTGGGTGGAGAAGAGTGTCAGGAGTGATTTGTGACAGACAAGTACCTGTAAGAGTGAAAGGGAAGGTCTACAAGAGGGTAGTGAGACCAGCTATGTTATATGGGTTGGAGACAGTAGCATTGACAAAAAGGCAGGAGTTTGAGCTGGATGTGGCAGAGTTAAAGATGTTAAGATTTGCACTGGGTGTGATGAGGGTGGACAGGATTAGGAATAAGTATATTAGAAGGTCAGCCCAGGTTGGAAGGTTTGGAGACAAAGCCAGAGAGGCAAGATTACGTTGGTTTGGACATGTGCTGAGAAGGGATGCGGAGTATATTGGGAAAAAGATGCTAAGGATGAAGCTACCAGGTAACAGGAAAAAAGGAAGGCCTAAGATAAGGTTTATGGATGTAGTGAGAGAGGACATGGAAGTGGTTGGTGTGACAGAGCAAGATGCAGAGGACAGGAAGAAATGGAAACAGGTGATCCGCTGTGGCGACCCCTAACGGGAACAGCCGAAAGAAGATGATGATGATGATGATGCTGATGAAAAGAAATAGACTGCAGAAGGTCAATAAAACCCAAAAAAAGTTAGAAGTTTGATAAAACAAATGAGCACAGTAATTAGGAATGTCCACAGAGACTCATGCAATATAATAGAAGTAATTAGGATACATTACTGTGCAGTCAAATTAATAACAGGTGAAGGCCTACCACAAGAACACAGGGTAGTGAGGGAAAGGATGGGGAAAAATCAAATGCCATCATGAAAGTATCGAACAGAGAAAACTATAAAGCAATTAAGACAAGAAGTGTCACTGTCAGAAGAGTATAGAAGAGGGAACAGATCAACAAAAATACGCAGAAAGATGGACATAATATAAGCAATGCACAGTATTATAATGGATCAGGATTTATCATGCACTATTGCAAATAATAAACTAAAAATTGTTGCACAGGCAGAAAAAAATGTTGAAGATACACAGACAAATATAAAGGAAAATTACTAAATAAGCAATTTATTGATGACCCAAAAAAGTTTTATAGAGAATTGGGAAACAAGGTAAAAGGAACTGAAAGACCACCAAAAAAAAGAAATAGATACATTTTGGAGAAATATTTATGAAGATCCTGTAGAACATAACAAAGATGCTAAATGGATAAAAGAAGTAAAAGAAAGAATAAGAAGTTAAAATGTACAGGACATGAAATGGGATGAAGTAATGGCCAGAGAGACTGAAACAAAATTAAGAAAAGCCTCTAATTGGAAAACCCCAGGCCCAGATGCCGTACTTAACTTCTGGCTAAAATTATTAACATCTTTGCACAAAGATTTAGTCATGAGTAAGAACTATTTATATGTGCACCCCAAACATACACCAGCCTGGCTAACAACAGGAAAAACAATGCTCCTACTTAAGAGTGAAACTGCAAGCTACCCTAAAAATATACATCAAATATTTGCCTTCCAATGGCGTATAAACTATACACTGAAATTGATGCTGACAGAGTTTATAGTCACTTAGAAGAAAACTCCATTATGGCAATAGAACAAATAGGTAATAAAAGAAACTCATATGGAACAAAGGATTATTTGCTGATAAATAAAGTGATAATGCAGAACTGTAAAAAGGAGAAGAATCTAAGTATGTCATGGATAGACTACAAAAAAGCATTTGACAGTATTCCACATTCATGGATAAAACTATGCTTAAAATGAATAAAATATACCCTGCACTGATAAATTAAATCACAGCAGCCATGAAACAGTGGCAAACCACTTTGCAGTTAAGCTGTGATAAAGGACAAATTATTATTCCAGGGATAAAAATCCAAAGAGGGACATTCCAGGGTGACTCTCTATCACCGATGCTCTTTTGCCTTGCCTTGCCCTTAACTCATTAAGCTGTCTGCTTAACAAATTAGGTCATGGCTACAATTTGGCTCCCAGAAAGCAAAAAAGTGTAAAGACTTCTCATCTCTTTGTTGATGATTTAAAACTGTATAGCTCATCAGATGATGACTTGAAAGCACAACTGCAAGTAGTCAAAACTTCTTCAGATGATATAAGAATGTCATTTGGTCTTGGTAAATGTGCAAAAGCAACCTTTAAAGCATGAAAGCTGCAGCACCAAGAAAAGAGGGAGTGTATAAATAACTGGGAATTGATAAAGGATCAACAATAAAACATGAACAAATGCATATAAAACTCAGTAAGGAATATTTTAGAAGACTTAAATTAATCCTGAAAACAGCATTGACATCTAGGAACAAAGTTCAAGCTATAAACCAGTTTTCTCTTCCTGTTCTAACTTACAGTTTTGGAGTGAATGGCCCCAAAAGGTGTTGGATAGATTAGACAGGAAAACAAGAAGGATGCTTCATGCTCATCAAATGATTTATAAAAGTGAAAACCAAGATTATATATTCCCCATTCTGAAGGAGGCTTGGGCCTTCTTGAAGTTGATTGCATGTATAGATCTGCAATCATGGAACTACATACATATCTGCTGACCTCACAAGACCCAAACACAGTGAAAGTTGTGAAACGTGGAAAAAAAAATCTAAGATGACGTCCCTTCTTAGTCTAGCAGAAGCATATAGGAGTCAAGCGGGACGGGAAATCAAACCAGAAGTAGATAAAAATCAGACAACTGAATGTGCTAAAAAACAAAAAGATGAAGGATCAGATGAGAAGGCAAGAAATATAGAAAATGCATAAATGTAGTTTCAAGTATAGAAAACTCCTGGAACAACTTCATGTTGATCAGGATTGAATGCAGGAATGGTTAAGGAGTGCTGAATTAAAAAAAAAAAACAAGAAACAGTGCCAAAATGAAAACTCCAAACACAATATACAACCAGAGGCACTTGGAAGGAGAAAGGCAGCCAAATCCACTTAAGTCACTCAACTTTATTACGGAAAACAAAAAATATATATTTTTTTCAGAGACGAAAGCACTTGTTCTTGGATTATTTTATTATTTTATTACTTTCCTTGCAAATAAAGATTGTTTTAATACATTTGGAAGTTCGGACAGTCTTTTTGGATTGAAGCAACATCCTCCTGGTTGGCCGTTTTTTTGTTTTTACTAGTTTGCTCGTTTCTTTTGGTTTTTGAAAATTTTCTCTGTAATAAAGTTAAGTGACTTAAGTTCATGGATTTGGCTGCCTTTCTTCTTCCAAGAGCTGAACTCAAACCAAAGAATGAAAGGTTAATATTTGCAGCCTAGGATACTGGACTATGTACACATTGATTTACAAAGTTCATTTAACATGTGGGAGAAACAGGCAAATGTAGGTTTTGTAAAACAGAATTGGAAAGAGTCACACACCTTGTTGCTGGTTTTGACATACTAATGGCAGAAGGACTATATACTGAAAGGCATAATAATGTGGTAAGACTGTTGCACTGGGGATTGTGCAAACATTATAATATTGACATCACTGGAAAACAGTGGAAACATGAGCCACAAAACATCATAGAAAATGATGAAGTCTACATCACCTGGGATCTACTATTACCAACACTTCAAAGGATAGATGGAAGGAAACCTGATATAGTGGTCCACGAGAACAACACAAAAGTAGCATTGATCACTGAAATTGCAATACCCAGTGTCTTGCATGCAGACACAAAGTCATAAAACATCAGGATTTGCAGGCAGAAATGCGAGCAATGGGGAAGAAAGATACCCATACAGTTCCAATAGTAGTAGGAGCAACAGGTCTTATAGAAAATAGTCTACAATCGTATTTAGATATGTTATCATTACATCTAACTCCATACAAATTGTAGGAGTCATTACTAGGCACATTGCGAGTGCTGCAAAGAGCACTTCTGGCTGACATCAAAGATTGAAACAATACTAATTTAATGATCTTTAATCATACTCTGACTTAGGAATGGGGTCCATTCCCGTCATGATATTAGAAACCCAAAAGAGATGGAGAAATTGAAAAAAAAATTGTAGCTTGCCAGTGACCTCTCAGTATCACTTGAGAGCTACTGTTTATTACTTTGCTATTTATCAATTATTAAGGAACTAATCACGTTTCTCTCTACTGTGCAGTACTGCTTCTGGTTTAAATCTGTGGATGGTTTTAAAAATTACAAAAAAAATCTAATGACAGATTGAAATGGTATTAATTGAATTAAGAATACAATACATACTTTTACAATTAAAAAATGTGTTACTGAATTACACTGATTAGAAAAACACACACAATGAAGCAATCAGAAAATCATTTAATCTTTCCTGAAATTATGTGTTGTACCTCCCCACATTTCTGAGCATTCTTTTCAAAAAAACCCATTGTCCCAACTTCAGTCACAGTAAATAGTGTCATCTCCATAGAAGGTATTTACTTGGGTTTGTTGTCGGCTGTGGTACCACAGATCCTTATACAAAAAGGTAGGCATCCTGCCTGCTGCTTATCTGTAAACTTAATAATTACTTATTCCCAATGCTACTAGGTACTTAGACAATATCCTGCATAAAAGAATAGTAGGACACATCATCCAAATCAAAAAACTGTTATGCATTTTAAAAATACAAATACTTAATTGCCCAAGTGGAGAAAACATGATAAGAAGCAATGACATTACAGTTGATCACCAGAAGTCAGATGACAGCCCATTACAAGGAATGAAACAGAGTCGTCATCAGTGCAACCATTATAGTCATGATTCAATGCCCAGGATGGAACTTTCATTGCCAAAGGCCTTCAGAATTAGCCTATAGAAGAAACTTTGCTTGCCCTAGTTAAGGACTCATCATATTCCTCCTTTGTAAATCCAACAAATTTCAGTTTCACCACCTCTGACAAATACTACTAACAATAGCAGCTTTCTCCTTCACTGGTGTGTCTCATCTTTGAAGAATAACTGAAGAGTGATCTTTTCTTTTCCACCAGTTCAATCCTTTTCTGCTCCTCCTGTCTTTGGTTATTTTACATGGTTCAATGGCTGTGGGGTCCGGAGAGCTCCTGCCTGGGTGAGAGGGGTCAGGCGGAGCCCCTCTGGTAATCACCAAGTAGGAGCACTACCTTCCAGACCAGCATGGAGACAGTGCAATGCATAGTCTTATTGCAAAAAACATTTGCTCAGAGTTTTTCAGAATATTCAGAAGGTCATCTCTGTTACCTGCACCTGGGCCCAGTGATGAATACCCCCTAATAACCAAGGTCACTTCTGCAGGACTCCCATTTTTGCCATAGAAGACATAAAGACAGGAGTAAAGTACAATGAAGGACCAGTTTATCTGAGTTTTCATTGTGTGGTCATAGGTTAATGGGTAAGTATGAGGCAATCAGTCTGCAGCCCAATACTAGCCTAGTCAATAACCCATATTCAAAAGTTCCCCTCCAACCACAAGGATAATACAAGACAAACTGAGTGAGAATTAAAGGCCATCCATCTAGATTTATTGTGAACATGGCAAGGGCGCTACTTTACCTAACATGTAGTGGAATTTTATTGCAGAGGTGGGGGTCATGGGATATAAATCTATTATGCCAACATGTCTTATTTGTTGATGAAGGTTTAGTTTCCTTAACCTGGTATTTGAGGGACCATTTGTTCTGTGAAGGACTTGAAGGTCGAAGAGGATTGGATCTTTATGACTTGAAAGGTTAGACATAGATCTGCATGAAGGAGTCTATAAGCAACAGACTATAGAGAGGGGCCTGCCAGTCTGTCTTGTTAACTATGAATTTTGAGGGCACAGATCATTTTAGTAAGGAACGTCTGAGGTACCTCAAGTTGAGTGGTATGTTTGAACAACTTTATGTCAAAAGGACCACTATATTCAATAATGAGTCTATAGAGATACAAGTAAATAGAGAGTGAAACTTCTTTGGATCTAGAGGAGATGCCTTTGGAAATTAGATAAGTCAGATAGAAGGTATTTCTGACCACTTGTGGAGATATGATTGTCAACAAGGGTGCCTAGATCTTTTATAACAGTGCCTGACTGGAGGGATGTGTCACATATATGGTATGGAAATGCTTTTACCAAAATTAGCTATTTTGCATATTAAAATTTAATTAAAAAGCATTATCCTTAACCCAATTGTTAACATGGTCTAACCCATGTTGAAGCAATTGTCAGTCAGTGTACGATCAAATAACTACCAGTTTACCAACATCTACAAACGTACATAACCATAGACAAGAATTTTGGCCTGAAGGTCTAATATATAGATGCCAAATAGGAGAGGACCTAACACTGAACCCTGTGGTACATCACTGATAACTCTTTTTTTTTCCTTTCAGAAGTGCACCTGTGACTCTAACAACATGAGTTATGTCAAAAACCAATTAGCTCTACATAGCATAACATAAGGATTATATTCAGATTTACAAGTTTGTCATTAATGCCTGCATGGGGAATAGTATCAAAGGTCTTGACCAGGTACAGATGTAATACATGGTACTGTATAAGCACAATTCATTGCTTAAATTATTTTTTTTCAATTAAATTAATGAGGTTAAAGAGACAGGACCCTCTATAACAAAGCCAAACTGATAAGATTCTGGGGTTAATAGATTTGGACTAGTTCTGAGCATTGTCTGGTATTAATTCTTAACTTGTTGATATAGATGAAGAAATGTGTGTAGTTAGTTGTGGCTTTAGTGGCCATTTTAAATTCATATTCAGCTTTGAGCTTCCTAATCATTCCCTTATGATATTTACTACTTTAAGTGTGCTGTTATGGCAAGTAGAATGAGACTTCTTTTAAGTATTAAATAATTGCTTTCTAGTTTTATATCATTTATTTATGCAGGTATTTCACAGTAGGGTTTATTTTTAAATGTCTTTTTCTATTTGATGTGCATAAGGATTGCCTTATCAGTACAACTATTGAAGTGGGAGTAGAAGTCAGAGGCATAAGTAAGTAGTGGCTTTAACAATGGGATCCATTAGAGGATGATTACAGTGGAATTTATTTAGGACATTGAGTAACTGCAAAGGTTTGCTTTTGACTTCCAAGATGGCTGCACACTAACAGCTTAATTTCAGCTCTCCCAGTGTGAAAACAGAAGCTCAGAAAAGAAAGATGGTGAACTTTCCTTTGTGGATAAATTTAAGTAACTGGCTTGTAAGTGTACTGTCCAGTTGCCAGCAAAAATAAAGTCAGAGTCAGAGAACTTTTAAGAAAATCAACCAGAAAAGGTGAGGAGAAAACAAGACTGGCAAGAATTTTTAACCTGTTCAGCAAAAAGCAGAACAAGCTCCAGCTTTGGTGTAAGATATAACTTCTAGTAACTTAGAGGGGAAAAAAAAAGTCAAATGTACTCAGAGTTGATTAAAATAAACAAAACACTGAAGGAATATATTGACTCAAATAACAAAAGACTGGAAAAAATGGAAGAAGCTTTAAACAGATATTCAGATATGGAGATAAACACTGAGAAAATCAAACGCTGAAATGAAGAAAAGGCTGGCTGAATATGACTGCTTAATAAGAGATACTTCAAAACATAATAGAATTAGAGGATAGAGCTTGTAGCGAAAACTTGAGATTTTATGCTGTACCAGAAAAGCTGGAAGGAACAGACTGTATTAATTTTATAAAAGCACAGATAAGCAACTGGGTTGGTATTCCACAGCAGGAACTGTTATTTGAAAGGGCACATCTTGTGCATGCTCCAAAGCTAGCCATGAGAAAAGCAACCAAGACTTGTAATAGTAAAGATGCAATACTATCAGCAGAAAGACTTGATTCTGACAAAACTGTGGCAGCAGGACAAAGTACTAAGAGTGGGAGACAGTAGAGTGTTTGTGGAAAATGATTACTCACTGTACACAAGGCAGAAGAGGAGTAATTTATTTCACTAATCAGGGAATGTCAAGAAGCGAACATGATTCAAGCTGCTGCATCCAACTATTTTCAGAAGATTCTTTCCTGGAGGTCAAAATATTTTTTTGATGCAAAACATGGTAAGGAGGAAATACAAAAGTTTGTCCAGCAAAAAAGTGAACTATCAAACAGAAGGAGATTCTGCTTCTTGTTCTTCTGGTAATAAAGCCCATAGAGAGATTGCGCTAGTGAAACTTTTTCCAGTGTTTCAAAGGAAAATGCTTGAGAGAGAGAAAAAAGCAAAAGAGTTGACTAGACGAACTGGGAGTACATAGGAAACGAATCAGAGACTGGAATTAGGAGACGGAGATCAATAGCAAGAAAACAGCAACTCAGAAATTGACAAATAAATGTGGGATTATAAAGCTTTAATTATATTTGTGAAACATGACAGAACAAGAAAACATGGAAATACTGGACGTTTTTGACTGTTGAATTTGTAAGAGACTCCAAAGCATATGCCCTACTTCATGTCTTTAATGTCTGGAGGAACATTTAGGACAGGGGAAGAGGAAGAAGTAAACTGTAAGAAAAACAAAATTTTGTTTTTAACAGTAGTATTTTTATAATGCATGAAAATCTACATGCTATAAAGTAATGCTTTCTCAGTTATTTTCAAGTGTATTAGGGATGCTAACGTAAACAGATGCCCTTGTTTTTACTTCTTTTTTCTTTCTCTTTGTTCGGTTTGAAGATGTGTAGGCACTGCACTGTTAAAAACGTCTGGTCAAAAGAGCATGATAAAAGAAAAATGTATATGCTTTTTCTTACTCTTGCATAGAGGAATGACCAGACTAAGGCCCTTGGCTTGATCTAATAACAATAACAAGTTTTATGGGAAAGCAAATAAATGAAAAAGAACACTGAATATAATAAAACAGTTTCCTCTAGCAAATAAATGAGTGCTTGTACAGGCAACTGTGTATTTAGTTCTCAAGTTTCCATGGAGACAATCTGGTATGGAGCAATATAAAACAGAATACTTCTTTATTTCAATGGCTAGAAGATAATGTTTTCTGAAAGCATTCAAGTGTTTTCCCAATCTGGGAGAGGAATAAAGATAACACAAAACAGACAGCACTTGACAGAAGCACATGCTGTACCATGCAGATTAGCATGGATGACCTTCTTTATAGTTTAATCCACGTCTGTGAGTAGGGTTGTCAGTCAGGGACAGTTCTTCCTATTAGGAGGGTTAAACTTCAATATTTAAAAATGTATATAGTTTTGTGTGTTACTACTAAGTTAATAGGTTTTCAGGGTATTCTGGGGGTGTGTTTCTTCATAGGTTCATAGGTTGGTGCTAGGCTATCAACCCTAAGGCCTATGCAAGCCTAGCCATAACAATTCCCTGGAAATTTTTTCCCACAATATTTACTTCTCTGGGCCCCTGTCTAGCAGGGCGACTGACATGATCCCCGGTGTGAATTTCCTATCTCCCATCCAATCATCAAGGTTCTGTTTGAAGATGGCCAATGGGGTGCTCTGCTTGACATGTATGGGCAGTCTATTCCAGAGTATGGGGAGTCTCCGGGTCAGGAACATATCCCTCCAGCATGTTTTGTTCATTGTGATGATAAGGTTTAGATCCCTGGAGTGTGTGGATTGGGATTTCTTTAAGTGGAGCATGTCCAACAGCTCAGGGTTTGACATGGCCTTGTATGTTAAGCAGAGATCGCCTCTAAGTAGACGATATGCCACAGAGTACAGCTGGAGTTTTTTTAGACAGTCAGCATATGGCATCTGCTTTAGGCCTTTTTTTTATGGCTTTTACCAAAACAAAAAGTTCTGTAAGATATGCTATAGGTTCTAATGCATATGACAAGAAACAGCTATATAAAAGATCAACCACCAAACGTTAGCGTATGCATGTAACACAAAACCTGGAACTATCCATTCAAAAAAAATAGCTGTTACACATAACAGATGGGAATAATACCTTCTCAACATAATGACAAAACTTTCTATATTATCTTGAAATGTAAATGGTCTCACAGGTGTGCACAAAAAAGAAAGATTCAAAAAAGAAAGATTACTGAACTATATTAAAAAATGTAGAGTACAAATAGTTATGATACAGGATACACATTTGGAAAGTACTGAGCATGTGAATGTGATAAAGTTTTTCAGGATGGTTATTCAGTGGAATATTTGGGAATAAAGGAAAAGGGGAACACTTGTATTAACAATTAACAATAATAACAGAAGAGGATAAAACAAAGATAATAATGGTAGATTTGCATTAATAAGGGGCTACTGGCAAGGGAGGGGGATTACACTGGCACATATTTATATTCCACCTAAAACTGCTAGAATGGTGCTTAAGAAAATTCTGGGAGAAATAATCAGCTTTCAGCAGGGAATATTAATTATAGGTTGGGAATGGAATTTGATTTGCAGCAGTGATGATGTAACTGGGGGGCCCAGAAGGGAAAATATAACAAAAGAGGATAGATTTTTTAATAAATTTATGAAAGTATTTGACATGGATTATGTGAATTCAGTAGTAGGAGTTTGGAGTTAGTTTACGTATTATTCCCCAAAATAGAAATACTTGGCTAAGCTAAACAGAACTCGTATTTCACAGGAGCATGAGCATTTAATTGAAAGTTTTGATACACATCCAATAACTATTTCAGATCACACACTGATAATAACTAAAATAAAAATGCAAGGTAATGAAATAAAAATGAGACACTGGCGCTTTCCCAACTATCTGTTGAAAAGAGGGGAATTTTAATGAATGGGTAGTGAAAATTATTCTGGAGTTACTCGAGAAGATAGAAATTTCTGCTGAAAATATAGCTAAGAAGTGGGATAAAATTAAAGTGACGTTTAAAATAGGATGGTAATAAAAGAAAGACAGATGTGGTTAAGAATTATTTACAGGGACTGGCAAAATTCAAAATATTACAGAACATGGGAAGTCTCACAGAACAAGAAGAGGAGCGATTGCAGAATAATAGAAAATAGGGGATTACCTTGATAATATGCATAAGTTTAGAAAGACTGCTGTTAAGCAGCTGTTTTTTTATAGTAACTCCAGAGCACAAAAACTTTTAGCACAACAACTCAGGAAACAGAAAGTAGAAAGTGGAAGGGGTTGTCGCCAGGCTTAGGGAGCCTATAACAAGGAAGATAACAACAGATCCTGTAGCGGTACTAGAAATATTTCAGAAATTTTATGCAAATCTGTATAAAGCAGATAAAATGGAAATCAAGAAAGGGTACAAATGGAAATGAAATATGCCAAGGTTAGAGGTAGATGAGGCTCAATTACTAACAGGATAGGAGGAGGTGAAATAAAAATGGTGATGTATAATGCAGAGAAAGCATTCAGGAAAGTCCCCAGGAAGAGATGGTATTCCTGTGTAAGTTTGGAAGCTGGGAGTGAAAAAACTGATAAAGATCTGGAAGGTTTTGTTTAACAGTATTTTAAGAGGAGGAGACACGCTAACATCCTGGAAGAAACCGGTGGTAGCTGTAATATCTAAAGAGGGTAAAGACCCATCAGATCCAGTTTTATATAGGCCCCATTTCAATTCTAAACAATGATTATAAAGTATGATATAATGGCTAAAAGAATAGTAAAGGTGATGCGAAAATTGATAATTATTTATTATTATTTATTTATTTATTTAAATTTGTTGACCGGGAGTGTCCGATTGGACGTAGGTCCATTTTTAGCGGAGGCCCAGGGAGAAAAGCTCCTCAGTTAAAATAAACAGACAGTATTTACATTGGATTACATAGTGATTAACAATTTACATAGCAATTACTTACAACATATTTACAGATGAAGAACATAGTACATCAGTAGACAACTAGAATCTTTATCTGTGAAGTGCATACCAGACATTAACAAATGTTACAAGAAGAAGAAGTTTGTGCTGTATAATAAGTACTGGCTTATGAGCATCTCAGCTTGCTATAATCAAGGTAGTTAGTGGAGTGGAAAGAAAGGTAGTGGTTGGATGGGGTGGATGATATTAGAGTGGGAGTTGCAAGGGCATAGCCAGCATGTTTTTAGTTGTGCATTTAGTAAAGTTTTGAAGTGGGTGCATGATGGTATGGAGGTAATTGTGGGTGGAAGTGAGTTCCATAATTTGGCTATGGCACAAGAGAATAGTGCTTCACCAGCAGAGCTATTGGCTTTAGTGATCTGTAAGTGATTTTTGCTGCTGGATCTTAGTGGTCTGGTGGTGTGATAGGGTTGGAGTAGATTCTGGAGGGATGGGACATTTAGTGGATGGTTTACTAGTTTGTGGGCGAGTGAGAGTTGATACCACTGAAGGAGGTGAGGGAGTTCAAGCCAGCCCAGTTCAGCAAGTGAGAGACAGTGGTGACTACAGTAGGATGCCCCTGTGGCGAATTTGGCGATTTTGTTGTAGCAGGTCTCTAGCTTATTTAGATCACATTGCCTTAGGTTGGTATATATTGGAGAGGCATAAAGTAGGGTGGAGATAAGGTGGAAATTTGCTATTGAAATCTTTGCTGCTTTGGTGAGAAATTGCTTATTTCTGTATAACGCTCCTAGTTTTTTGTGGACTTTTTTATAGTCATGGATATGTGAATGTCAAATTTTAGTTTATTGTCTATTTCCACTCCTAGAAAGCGTATTTATGAGTGTGCCATGTTTGGTGGCAGAGGCTAGATTATTGGTGTAAACCGAGAAGAGTAGGGATCCAAGGATGGATCCTTGGGGAACCCCTATGGAGACAGGTAGTTGGGGAGATATGTCATTCTGCCATACAACAGATTGTTGGCGGTCAGACAGGTAACTCTGAAACCAGTTGGTGACTGATTGTGAGAAGGATAGGTTATTGAGGACAGAGATAAGTTGTTTGTGTGGGACCATATCAAATGCTTTAGATAGGTCTAGGAAAAGTAGCAGAGGAGAGATAGCCATTGTTTTTATGCTGAAGGATAGTGTTAGTAAAGGAGAGTAAGGCAGTGGTGGTGCTATGGTTTGGTCGGAAACCATGCTGAGTACTGGAAAGGAGGTTGTTAGTAAGGAGGTAGTCTGAGACCTGAGAGTGTATGCATCTCTCTAGTATTTTGGAGAGTGGAGAGAGAATAGCTATGGGGCGGTAATTGGTTAGTTCTGTGGAGGGTCCGCCTTTGTGGAGGGTAATTATATGTGATACTTTCCACAGTGTGGGAATGTAACTTTCTGACAGAGATCGGTTAATCAAGATGGATACTGGGTAGGCCAGAGCATCAGCTGCGATTTGTAGGTATTCACTTGGGAGGCTGTCTGCTGCTAATTTGGTGGGTTTAAGTTTAGTTAAGAGTTTTTTATGTTGGAGGAAGGTACAGGAGAAAAAGAGAAGGCAGTGGGGAGATTACTAGTTGAAGGTGTGGGTTGGAGGGGAGGGGGGGTTGTGTTGTTTAGCTAGTGATAATATGGTTTGGGTGAAGTGTGTTTTGAATGAGGAAGCAATATTTTCTGAGGAGTGAGGGATGTTAGGAGGAGGGGTACTGACTTTATCTGGGTGGAGGATGGAGTTTATGGAGGACCAGAATTGTTTGGGGCTGTGTTGTGAGGAGTCTAGGGCAGACTGGTAGTATTGGGATTTGTCCTGTTTTATCAGCTTTTTGACTCTATTGCGTAGTTCTAGGAATTTCTGTCTAGCTGAGGAGGTTTTGCGCCAGTGCTCCCAGGCTTTATCCCTGTTTTTCATTTCTGACTTAGTGGTTTTCTGTAGCCATGGGGAGGGTTGTGCTTTGGTTCTGGAGAATCTTATGCGGGCATGGTAATTAAGGATGTTCAGGAAGTTAGTATTAAAAAATTCAACTGCATCATCTAGAATGAGGTACTTTAGAGGATGCCAGTTACATTCTTTGAGGGATGAGATAAATGTGAGTGGGTTAAAGTTTAGTTTTTTACGTATTTGATGGTAGATGACAGGTTTAGCTTGGTATAGGTATTTTTTGAGTAGGAATGTTGGGGAGTGATCACTGAGGCTATCTGATAAGCAGCCTGTTATATATGACTGGGGGCTCTTACTGACTAGTATCCAATCCAGGGCAGTGTGCTTGGTGGAGTTTTTATTTATCCTGGTTGGTGACTGGACTAGTTGAGTGAAGCCATGAAGGTGTACATGATGGGTTGGATTGTTGCCAGAACAGGATTGCCAGTCAATATTGAAATCACCTAAGATGATAGTTTCTTGGGGGAGATGGTGGGTAGACCAGCTGAGGAGGTTTTCTAGTGGAGGGATGTTTTGGCCAGGTGGGAAGTAGCATCCAATTATGTTGATGGTTTTGTTTTGGTTAATTTTGAGGTTGGTATATATTATTTCTTCATTGCCTATTTGTGGAGCTGATGATTTTAAGATCTGGATGTTTAGATGCTGTTTATATATTATAGCTACACCACCTCCTTTTGTTTAGCCGGTCCACTCTTATGATTAAGGTTCATCATAGGGCCTTAGGTTCATGCTACTAAATTATTGTGTATATTCATATCTGTATATGAAAAAAGAGATGATTCCTAGGTTGTTGTGCATCTTCCCATCCACAGTGTTAGATTTCTCTTGAACAGAGTCAGCGTGACCCAGAGATGATTATTCCGGGTCTTTTATTCCCCATCCACAGGTCTCGGGTCTCTGAAACATATTCAGCTCGTGCTTCTGGCACTCCATGGACCGGGATTTTCTAGGACAGCTCTAGTCTGAGTGATTGGAGTTGGATTTTTGCTCCCTATTTATATCATTTAAATCCGGGTTTAGGTCGCTTTTAGCGGTGGTTGTGGTTTTGTGGTTTTGCAGTTCCATTAATTCCATATAGAACTGGAGGATGTATGTCAGGCAGGCAGGCACCTGAGCAGGAGGTCTCATTGAAGACGGTATGAGTTAGTTTAGATCTCAGAGTCACTGCATATGACAGGAGGAGATTTTTCTCCTTTGTGGGAGGTTTTTTTGGGGTCTCTGGGGTACTTGTTGCAAGAGATAGATGTACAATGAATGGGCATTGTACTGATCATTGGTCTGATAAGTGAAGCAGGGAACAATGGAGACACTAGACCTGGATGCAATGTGAGTGTCAAGTGGGCAATGTAGAAGGGTGGGTCCAAGGTCCCCTTCAGCACTTTAGCAATGCTGGCCACTCAAAGCCTGGGTCCCCAGGTGGGTTACCCCCTGATAACTCTGAGTGAAGCTTAATTTTTATGGTTTGGTGGTAGCTTGTTTGTTTTTGTTTCTGCGACCTGTATTCTTTTTTCGTTTAACTTCAGGCCAGGGCTCTGGCACCTGCACTCTGTTTCCGTGAGTCCCTTCTCAGTATCATCAGTTATGTCAACTCCATAACTTTGTTTTGCAGTCATCTGCAAACTTTGTCATTAAAAGTCCTCCCATGTTGGCCTGTAGCCTGTAGGAGTGAATGCCAAACAAGAGAGACTGGGGACGAGCTGGGGGACACTGTGTGACCTGGCCTGGTTGTGTCTGGCACAGCGCTTTGCTAACCTTAAGGTAACCCTTTTCCAGTTTTAAGCCTTAGTTTGACACATGGGTTGTATGGGTTTACATTTAATTTTACTTGGTGCTGGTCTACAGTTGTGCTGGGGGCACTGTCAAGCTGGTCTGTGGCCCCTCATCAATGGCCTTGGTGAGACCAAGTTCAAAGCCTTGATCTTCCTGACAGTTCAAAAGGCATGATCTTCCCCACAATGTGCTTGCAAAGACCCTGCCAAATGTCTTATCAATCCCCTATGTCTTTGTCCCCTATCTCCCATCTTTTGCTCCACATGCCATTGATTACTTACCAGAGTAGCTACTGGGACTTGTTGGTTATGGGGCCAGTGAACCGGCGTGGGCCAGGGGAGCCGTTCAGCCCTTACCATGTATCCAAGCCGCCACGTGTCTGGAACAGCTGCCTTATTAACAGCTGCCTTATGTGCCTTATTAATTCCTCATAGCACGGCCGGGGGACACACACGGTCCCATTGATGCGGTGTTTTTTAGCTTTAGAGCAGCTTAGAGAGCTGCGGGAGGCAGCTGGAGAGAGCTACACTTAGCTCTCACCGGCTCTCCTCCTTATCTCTCCTTTTGGGGAGAGGGGGAGACCTGTCTGCCTGTATGTTTGCAGTGTCTTGTGGTTCAGTGATTTTTGTATCATTTGGATTAATTCTGATTCTATCTGTGAGTTTCCACCCAGGTTATAAGTTGATTTGAAAAAAGAAAATGGCCTTTGAATGAATCCATGGCAATTTTCTTGAATTTTCTCAAGTTTTCTTTGATTTGATTTATTAGTTTTTTTTTTTAATAATCAGGGGTGACTTCCCTTTTTTGGATTTTTTTTTATCATGTAATAGCTTATAGCTTTCTCCTCTTGTAAAGTTTGTGGCTGGGGGGGTCCCCCCTGGGCGGGCGTTTGCCCTTGTGATGGAAAGAGGTTTTTTTTTTGATTTTGATCTGATCCATGCAGTCCTGGAGGTGTTCATAGAAGGCATTTGTAAGGGCTTCTTAGTATGCCATAACCTGTAGGGAGTATTTGCTCAGTGGTAATGTGATGTATAATGCAGAGAGATAAGTATGGATCAGTGTGGTTTTGTGGAGAGGAGGCAAAAATATAACTACATTAACAGAACATTCATGATCCAGAAGGAAGTAGAATGTAAAAAAAAATACCACTGTTGTCAGGGAGTCTTGATGCAGAGAAAGCATTCAACAGAGTAAGCTGGGATTTTATGAGCAGGGCAATGACAGCATTTGCATTCCCTGATAAAATTATAAGGTTGATTAGGAGGATGTATGAGGGATCATAGGTGAAAATTAAAGTGAGCGGGTTCCTCTCTGATAATTTCTGTATGACCAGATGGACTAGGCAGGGGTGCCCTCTTTCCCATTTGTTATTTGCAGTATATTCAGAACCACTGGCAAAGAAAATATGAGACTCAGAAATTCAAGAATATAACTGGTGTAGTTAAGAAATGCTGTCTTTATTTGCAGATGATATTATTTTATACCTGATAAAATCATAAAAGGACATTTCAATGTTGTGGAACATTTTGAGACAGTTTCAAGTCTCGGATTCAAAGTTAATGAAGATAAAACAAAGACAATAGCTGTAAACTATGTAGCCACACACAAATTGGTTCAGCAATACTCATATTTATGGGAACAAGATAAAATTAAGTACTTAGGAGTATGGGTTGAAATGATTCTGTTGTGGCAACTAGGGATGTGTGGGAAAAGAATAAACAAAAGATAATAACAAAAGCTGAGTAATTGGAAGCTGCTTTTTAGGGATATGGATAGCAAGATACAGGCAGTCAACATGTTTTGGTCTCTTTAGCTTTATACACAGGTCAGGCATATTTTTATCAACCAGAGGAGAAGTTGTGCATAGCAGTTAATAAAGAGATGAAGGATTTTATCTAGGGGAAAGATGGTAAGATTCAATTGGGATAAGTTGATCCTTCCAATAGAGCAAGGTGGTGTGGGACTACTTCATCTGAATGGGGTATTTCAGAGCTACACAGTTAAGGTTTCTATACATAAACACTGGCTGTGCTCCTGTACCTACCCAGCTTAACTCTACTTCTACCTCTTTAACCTTTCTTTCCCTATATTTCCTGCATTTACCTTTGTCTATATTCCTTGTAGCTCCCCCTTTATAAAATATTGTACACAGTCATATGTTTATTCTCTTTGAAAAAATAAATAAATAAATAAATAAATAATCTTTTAGAATCATTTGCTTATTATACTTATGTTTTTACTCATATTATGTTTATATAATACATGTATTAACTAGTCCTGATGTAAAATCCTTGTATTTGTATTGTCAATCTCTGTTTTTAGTATTTTATAACTCTTGGAGCTTTTCTCCCCAGGCCTCTACTGAAAATGGACATATATCCAGCTAGACTAGCCCGGTCAACAAATGTAAAATAAATAAAAATAAAATAAATAAACAGCACAAGCAGGAAGCTATAACTGAAAGTGGAAAGGGATGATGATGAAACTGAGGGAAGCTCAAAAAGAAGGAGAGACTGGGATTTTGGATGCAGATCCTTAAGGAAAACAACAGTAACCATACAAAATATTATATTCATAAAGTAGCAGAAAAATATTCTAAGAACTAAACACAAAAAAAAAAAACAAGCAAGGCCACCGATGAAACACTAATAATATGAAGAAACCAGTGACCTGTTACAATGTGCACAAACACCCACACACGGAGGGAGCCAGCCAAGATAAAATCCAGTAATTACTGGTTTCTTAGTATTATCCTAAGAACTAAGGCAACAGGGGATGGAGAAAAGAGATTCTGCCAATAGGGATGACTGCAATTAGGGACAGAGGCAATAGGCAAGGGAGTGGGGTGGAATTTATTGAAGAAAAGGAACAAAGGTATTGGGAGCAAATAATTAAAGAGGGAAAAGTAATACAATGGGAAGAAGCCAATATTTTATTTGGACTGCAGGCTAGATACTGCCTTCCCTATCAAGGATTGATATCAAAGTATTCCCTATCAAGGATTGATATCAAAATATAGACAAAGAGAAAGAAATAGGGGGATTCTAAGTGAAAGACCAGTACTGGTAGAGTCTTTAAGTAGAATTTAGAACAGAAGGTGCTGATAAAAAAGTGATAATTAGTACAGCATATAAAATAGGTTTATCTTTACATGTGCGCAATGCACATGGATGAAATTCATAAGTCCGAAACGACTTTTTCAAGTTTTCGGAAAGCCAAAAACAGAATGCATCAAATGTGCAATGAGCGAATGCACAGTAACGTTTGCTCGTTGCAGATTCGGCATTTTTGGTGCGAGGTGCACTATAGTGGGGATCGGGAAGTGGACCCTTTCCCCACTGTAGTGCGACCTCGGAGTTAGAATAATAAGGTAGGGGGGTGTGGGGGTTGCAGGGGGCTACGCCCCCCTGCATTACGCTTTGTATTTGAATTGAAGTTTGAAAATCAGCAAATGTGGTTTTCAATTTGCTGATTTTCGAACTTCGGTGCAAATCGGAATGACGAATTTCGTCATTCCGGTTCGCACAAAGGGCCATTCGGTAGGTTGATTTTCAACCTTTCGAAGGTAAACCATAAAATATTGCATAATAATTATAAGAATCAATCAGAGAAAGTTAGAAAGGATTGAGAAGAGATGTTGGATAAGAAATTCACAAAGAAACAAACGGGGGATATATGTATGTCCCCCAAATATGCATCAAAGTCTAGAAGATTTAGGATCTTTGCTTGAAAGTATTTACATAGGTATTTTTATATCTCAGGTAGACTCCAAGCAATTCTTCCTCAGGCAGATAGCAAATGTTGGATGTGTGATGGGAAAAAAGACATAATTGGGAACAGATTTTTTTGGGAGTGTAATGAGTTGGCAGACTTAAAAAAATTCCCTGAAAACTATTCTATCAGAAATACTCAGCGAGCAAATTAGTATAGCTAAGGAAATTATGTTTTTTTTAACTAAAGCCAGAATATACCCTTAACAAAAGCTACATGAAAGACTGATATGGGTTTCATTTTTTAAACTACAGATCTAGTAGACATATCTGTAGGGTTTCTATTTTCATTTAGCCACTAAAAATGGTACCTATAGATTTCCATTTTCTATGTTTTTCTTACAGAAGATCATGTCTTTGGTCACTGTAACCTTTCAGAGCTCTATAATTTAGCATGTGCTCCTCTCATCTATGTACATACTTAGAGTCTGTCTTAACCTGTGGTCTCCATGAGAACATACCAGAACTTTTCACCCAGTTTAGTATTAGAGATGGTTCTTAACCAACCTCAGTTTTCTTTCTGATTTCAGCTGATAAGGGATGGAAGCTTCTACAGTACTTAGATGTATACTGGCAACTGCAAATTTACCTGGATCACCCTAGACGTACAGGAGGCGGCATCAAGCACTCATTTCCTATGCCTGGGGTTATCAGCAAATGTCTTTCAGATCAGCTGTAGAACATCATCAGTTTTTGCCATTAATACAAAATATATATAATTTATATATATGGTAAGGTAAGACTGAATTTTACTGAAATTTGCTTTGGGCAAATTAAACTAAAATTAGTTGATTCAACAGAAGGCCAACAGGTATGCAAGATCACACTTTTGGTGGTTAGGGAACATGCCCTTTCTCCAACACTGGGTGATCTTAGAGTTAGTATATATAATTAGCAGGGGATGCAGAGGCTTGCTCCCCTTGCAAAAAATGTTTTTAGTCTATTTTTTAATGTTATTCGTGCATGTGCTGTGGCTGTTGCTTGCCACATGCCATGCATAGTAGTGTATTGATATTTGCAATGTTGACATTTACTGCTCAATGTTGTGAACTTTGACAGTTGGGTATTTTCTCCAAAGTCACTACACCTATACAAGTCCTTGACTAGAGTGGTTAGAATTCTTTCTGCGAAAGATAACACCACATCTGCACTTTTATTCCATGTAAGTTGTTCAATGGATATATAATTTTGTACATTTATATTACAAAGACTTAGTCCTAGGGACACATCTCCTAAAGCACTACAAGATGGATTCTGTATCACGTAAATAAGCAGGCTTTGGTGGGGATTTCTTCCAGGTTTCATCATGCATCCCAACACTTACTATTGGTTATCATCAAACCTCACCTCGAAGCTGTCACTTGATGCAGTAATTCTCCTCAAGATTAAAAAGCCAACACGTATAGGAGCTTGCAGTAAGAATAGGTCTTCAGAAAAGTACTGCTGCTTTGGATTCCACAAAAACATGTACTATTCAACACCTTAACTGAAGATGCTTTTACAAGGCTCCTGTTTCTCTCTTTCTACACCAGTGTCATTCCATACTGAAGAAGATACCCTTTTAGCTGAATTGCTATGTCTTTTTGACTGTGCATATACCACAGAAATTTTTCTGAATAAAACACAGTCACCATCAGCCATCATAAAGTTGCCATGCTCCCAGTCTGGCATGGAGTAATTGCCAGAGGTACAGTGCTAGAAATACCTTTCAGATGCAGAGATACCGTTAATATTCATTACTTGCTGAATATAGCCAGAGGCACAAGGACCTTCCACTGAGAACACAGTTCTGTCTTGGATAAAAATTCAGAGGCAGTGGTCTAGCCTACATGCCAGCTTCAGCAAGCACTGTGTATCGGTCATACTCTCCTTTTTGGAGGAGAGTTTTTTCTCGTTAGGACTCCCTCTGTACATTTTTTACTCTACCCTTACCTGATTTGGCAGATTACTTTACTGCAAAGTATAACCGTTACAGGTTTATGGTTTGTGCAGCCACAGTGTCATATCATCGTGTCTTTGGTGTTGATGACTTTCTATTGCACTGCTTTATGGTTTTATTTTACTGTTAAACTCCTTCCCAGTGATAGTTTCTAAATGCTATGATTGTAACACTACTTACTGTCTATGGATGTTTCAGCTTTGTATTTACTAATGTGATGCAGCCAGCAGTCATGAACTTCTGCGAAGGTGTAACTGATTCCTGCACTTGTTCAAGTTCCAAGCCCACCTTCTACTGATGATTATACGCATAACAGATTTCAGAACTGCCACCTTACTCCTCTTGAGCACTACATTTGTGGCAAAGTTGAAAAAGCCATTTCTCTCTTTTTTTTTTTTTTTGAGAAGGACAACCTTGAATTTCTCTGGTCTTGCTCAGCTTGATATTTTGGTCATTCCACAGTTTAGCCCTCAGCTACCTGTAATGTCTAGTTCAGGAGATACACTTAAACTGGTTTTGAGATCGGAGATAATAATGGGATAATTTTGTGATTTCCCTTTAACTTTCTATACTGTTATAATAAACCCGATGTAGCCAATTGTACACATTCTTTGTCATAAATTTATGAATAGTTACACCTAGTGTCCATTTTACAATTCATTATGCTACAGAGGATAGCTTGGCCTAACAGCACAGATTATTTAGGCTCCATTCAGCCCTGCAGTACCAGAAAATGACATTCAGCCTTCACCTTGATTGGCAGCAGGTCTAAGACAGTCTTTTCAGCCCACCCCAGAATTTTGCTGCTCTCCTGATACTAAAACATGATGTCCTGGCCAGATGTGATGGTACCATGGGGCCTGGCATCTCAGTTCTAGCTCTTAGTGTACCATGGGGCCTGGCATGTCTGGCTTACACTGCCTTCTGGCACTGTTCTCATTGCTAGGTCCTTCCAGTCATCCTTTTCTTGCTCCTTCAGTCTCTGACAGAATCACTGATTCCCTAGGCCAGAGTATTCTGTGGTCTGACAAGAACTGAAAGATGCTGGCAAAAGAGGTCTGGTTCATTGAAATATTCTTGCATTTATCCTCAAAGATAGAGAGTGAAAGAGACAGAACTGCAACTAGCCTTTTTAAATGAAGAGACCCACTCTGCACCCTGTCCTGTTCTCAGGGAGCAGAAGTTTCCATCAACCTCCATTACCAAGTTGTTTCCTAGCCATTATGGAGAGGGGCTAGAGAGTAGTTACTTCCATGAACTATGTGGATGCATGTGGTTCTGGCGACATGAACTATGTGGATGCATGTGGTTCTGGCGACATGAACTATGTGGATGCATGTGGTTCTGGCCGCACAATAAGAAGCAACACTCAACTGTGAAGTATATGTCCAAGGCATTGCTATATATGTAACCATATTATCCTTTACATATTTGTCTCCATGTTGTCAAGTATACCATACCACCACCAGCTCAGAGTAAACCCATTCATCTCTGGCCACCGACTTGGTCAGTCACATATCTGCAAGGCTGTCATGTCCATAGCGCTGCTACTTTTACAGGAAATAATTGCTGTTAGCCAGAAATTGTGGTCTTGACCATACATACATTCTCTTAGACATCATTATGAAATAAAGAACAAGTTCACAAAAACATGATACTATGTACAGTTTCAAAATAACCAGTGTGTATTTATATCTGCATGCATCTGTGTGGATATCTTTGTGTGTGTGTGTGTGTGTGTGTGTGTGTGTGTGTGTGTGTGTGTGTGTGTGTGTGTGTGTGTGTGTGTGTGTGTGTGTGTGTGTGCGTGCGTGCATCTATATATGTATATCTATCTATATATATATATATATATATATATATATATATATATATATATATATATATATATATATATATACACACACACACACACACACACACACACACACACACACACACACACACACACACACACACACACACACACATTCACTTATGTGTGCTCACATCTACATCTATGTAATTCTTTTCTTTAAGATGGCAGTAATGGTGAATTAGAGGAATGAGAAATGACCCTGCAGAATTTGCCTGCTTCCATATGTCTGCCTTGCACTATCCAGGTTATCATACAACATTCCATGAAATGCTAAAATTAGAAAATCAAGACCTCTGAATATAGTACTACATATTACAGTTCTCTCAGCCTGAGCAAACTGCAAACTGTGCTGTGCGTCACAAATCTCTAACTTCTACAAGCCTGTCACTCCTTTTCAACCGTGCTTTATATGAATAATTCATAAGGATTCATTATAGGAGATAGTTTTAAACATGTGAATGGTGATCTCCAAAGAAGTGAAAGTCGAAGTAGAAAAGTGGTGGGGGCAGGAATCAATGTTCCTTGATAAATAATTTACAGTAAAAAAATAAGCTTAATTGTTTTTTTTCAGACACACTGCTAAATTTAGAGCAGACGCTATTCATTCATTACACCGCATGAAGCACTTGGTGACTCATAGAATGCTTGCACTTAATTAATGTTTACTTTTCGTTTATGAACCTCTTAATTCAATGTATAATAATTATATCTCTCCACGGTCCCATGAGAATGGTTTTGGCAGGTGCCTGCTGGGCTGCACAGTTGCATACCTGTACACACTTGTCTTCATAGTCCTATACCTCTCGCACTGACAAGACAAGTTAGGACCTGCACACTCTTAATCACCAGTAGTTCAACAGAATCATCAGTTTCTTTACTAGATTTATTAGGCATCTCAGAAATGCAGCAAGTTATGGCATGTCACCTTCCATAGTGGAAACTGTTGTTTGAGAATGGATAAAGGACATTTTAAGACTGGCTAACAAGAAGACAGTCTTGGGTACATATGGTTTGGCTTTATGACACAAAGGGATGGAGCTGTGACTGGGATCACAAGAATCCTGTCTGACTAGCAGTCTGTGTTCTAGGGAATCTGGCCAAAGAAGTCTAAGAATGAGACACTAATGGTAGCTCATGTATCCTGGGGGATGGGTTCATATACGTCCAGCTGAGGAAGCATGACCTGTGGGTCAGACCATGGCCATTCACTGCATGTGAGAAAGGCATGGCATAGGATTGACAGCCTTCCAATAAGAGTTACATTTTAGCCAGACATTGTAAGTGTAAAAGAACCACCTGGGATGTGAGATCCTCCCAAGAAGAGAATCACTACCTAGCTAGGCATTGTAAATATGCAAATTATCACACCTGCCTGGGAGCCTAGCATAACAGACATTGCACTATACTTGTTGGCCAAGGGGGCAATACAAGGAACCAGAAAAAATCTTTAAACTCCATGCAGGACGATGGGCTGTGATCATCAGCTCTTCCTACCTGATCCCAGTGTCCTTAGACAGTGGAAAGCACGATGAATGAATGGATAGTTGGAGATATTAGATTCAGTGGTTACGAAGAGATTCAGGACTAGAAGTAACATAGAAAACAGTAAGGTCAGGAGGTATTTCACCTCCTTCAGAACAGGGCAGCAGTGCATGATGATATAAAGCTCTGAACTTGTATGCGGCTACATAAATGACCGACACAGAAGAATTGTATGCTGTCTTCCACCACTGAGGTAACATACAAAGTGTAGCACAAAGTTGTTGACTGCTCTCTGCCATTTTCATTATTCAAGGCTTCTGCTTTCCAAGTACCTTCAGCTACACATAAGATACTCAGGAATGATCTGTCACCCACTTCTGTAAAACAGTTTGTTCCCCCTCCAAATGACCAGTTTTCCTACAATTTAGTTTCTAGTACCGCTAAATAATGAAGGACACCTTCTTTTCTTAATATATGCCTCATTTTCCAAAGAAAACATGAAGAAAAAATACTCAGTCCCCTATTTTTGTTACTTTATTATGATATATATATATATATATATATATATATATATATATATATATATATATATATATATATAAACTGGGTTAGTGCACTAGTCTGTGGAACATTTTCAAGACAAATGGACCCAGGGCAGATTACACCAATTGAATATATTTCAGGATACAAGTACAGAGATTTATAATGCAATATTACAAAAATGCATTATGTTGTGATGCTGCTGTACCCTTTAGGGACTAGTGTGTTGAATATGTCTGTGTAACTAAGCCATTTACATACAGAAGTTATGCATTTAAGTAGACTATCCTGGGGGTTCAGAAAGAACTCCATCACTTGGGTTAAGGGCTGCAGTAAAAAGGCCCTGTTTACATGATGTGGCACTAGCATAATCAGAGACATGTTAGCCACAATTAGTAAAAAAACTCATTGGCTAACTTGCACATCTCTGAATCGCTGTTAACTACCGCACCTGCAGGTCAGCACCTTCCAGATGTAGTTAACAGTGGCAACCAATGGATCATGTTAGAAAAGGCACACCCCTCATTCACTCTTCCACACACAGTACACCCATTTAGCACACATACACACACCATAGCTGTACCTGTGTTGTCAGAATGTCTCCTATGCCTCCTTTTCCTTGCCCTGGAAAATCATGAATGATTACAGTTAGTCATTAACGTCAAAATTAGGGTTTCACACTTCATATCCTTCAGTAAATCAGTGGTAGTGCACACACTGATATACTAGTGACTCTATGTTTGTAACAGAAATAATTAAAAGCTGTCACTGAGTTTATCACATTATCATATTATTATTTTTTGCTTTGTCTTGACTTCTTATGCTATGAGTTTGAGAGTTATGCTCAGTGTTCCCTGTTTGTATATCAAGAAATGTTGCAGAAATTGATTAATGCCTGAGATCCTCATTATATGCTGAAGAAAAAAAATGCTGAGTTAAGTGGGCTAATACAGAGGTTTTATGTGCAAGGGTGCAAGGTTTGAACCCCTTTTCCCACCTTTGCAGTTTACTTTTTTTTTTTTTTTTTTTTTAAGAAAACATTTATTTATTTATTTTATTTTATTTTACATTTGTTGACCGGGAAAGTCCGACTGGGTATATGCCCATTTTCAGCAGAGGGCTGGGGAGAAAAGCTCCATATATTCAGACATATGAGATTTACATAATATAAGAGTACAATCTAGCATATCAGATGAAAAAAGAAACAGTATAATTACAGTAAAGACACAGTTCAACAGGAGAAATTACCTATATGTCAGAGTATAATATCACAAGGAAGGCTCCATATATTCAGACAAGCAAAATTTCACATAATATAAGAGTATAATCTAGCATTTCAGAGGAAAAAAAATAACAGCGTATTTAAAGCAAAGACAGTCTGACATGTAATGACATATGTCAGAGTATAATAACAATATAAGATGCAAGACATTTGCCTAGCAGTATTAATTTCTCACATAGAGAAAAGAGTAAACATTGTACTGCAATCGTCCGCTAGTTAAAGGATATGAAATAGTAATGAAATACTGATAACCCGTTGACAGCTAATAGCAGAGCTGGCAGCTAATTAGTGGTACAGGAGAAAGGAGGGGGGGTTAGTTGGGGTATGGACAAGGACATAGCCAGTGAGATTTTAGGTGTGCTTTAAGAGCATTTTTGAAGAGACTGCTGGAAGGGAGGGTAGTTATGGCAGTGGGAAGTGAGTTCCAAATTTTGGATATGGAGTAGGAGAATAGTGCTTCCCCTGCAGAGTTGTTGGGTTTGGTGACTTGGAGTAGATTTTTGTTGCAGGAGCGAAGGGGTCTGGAGGACTGGTAGAGTTGGAGAAGTGTATGAAGTGAGGGAATTTTAAGAGGGTGGTTTACAGGTTTATGAGCAACGGTAAGTTGGGTTAGGTGTACGAGTTGAGGGAGCTCAAGCCAGTCTACGTTTCTAAGGGAGACACAGTGGTGACTGTGGTGGGAGTCCCCTGATGCAAATTTTGCAATTTTATTGTAGCAGGCTTCAAGTTTCTTTAGGTCTGATTGTCGAAGATTTCTGAGTATGGGTGAAGCATAGAGTAGGGTTGAGATTAGTTGGGAAGTTGCGGTAGAGATTCTGGCTGGTTTGGTTAGGCATTGTTGGTTTCTATGCAAGGCACCCAGTTTTTTGTGGACTTTTTTATTGTGAGCAATATGTGAGTGTCAAATTTGAGTTTGTTGCAATCTGTACACCAAGTAGCTTAGTGTGGGCTATTGGTGAGATGGAAGTGTTGTCTTTGGCAAGTATGTTGAAATGGGGGATGTTCAGAGTAGATTTTAGGTTCATAGGTTCATAGGTTGATACTAGGCTATCTGTCCTAGGGCATTTACAAGCCTAGCCAGAGAGTGTTTGGCTTTCGCCACCCTTTTTAGATTAGTTGACTGTGCGTCTGTATAGTAGGTCACAGAAGATAGCCCATTTAAGGTTAGTTTACCGTGCCCCTGTCTAGCAGTGACACAGAAGAGATCCCAGGGGTAAATTTATGATCTCCCATCCGAACGTCAAGATTCTTCTTGAAGAGGGTCATTGAGGGGTTCTGTCTAACATGGATTGGGATTTTGTTCCAGAGTGAGGGGAGCCTCTGGGATATGAATCTGTCCCTCCAGCATGTTCTATTTATTTCTTTGCTGAGGTTTAAGTCACTGGAGCATGTAGCTCTGATGGATTTGGATTTCTTGAGGTGGAGCATGTCCATTAATTCTGGGTTGAACATGGCTTTATATGTCAGGCACAGGTTGCCTCTGAGTAGGCAGTAAGCAACTGAGTAGAGCTGGAGTTTCTTTAGCCTAACTGCGTAGGGCATCTGTTTGAGTCCCTTGATCCTCTTGGTGAGGTACTTTTGGGGTCTTTCTAGTTGTAGCAGGTGTCGGGTAAGGTACATCCCAAATGGGGCACTGTATTCAATTATGGGCCTGATGAGTGATGAGTAGAGGGGCACAATGACCTCTCTTGATCTAGATGTGAACCCCTTCGTGACAAGGTGGGCTATATAGAATGTCTTTCTAACCACTTTGGCAATGTTATTGTCAAAGGAGAGATTGCAATCTACTTGGGTCCCCAAATTCCTAATTACTTCTTCCGTACTTAATGGATTACCACCTATGTGGTAATTTGTGGGCATTTTGTTTTTCCCAAAGGGGATGACTATGCACGTTTTGGCATTTAGCTTTAGGCCATGGCTCTGGCACCAGTTATCCATCTCTGTGAGACCTTTTTGGAGGATGCTTGTGTCAGCCGGCAAGTCGATTATGGCCCCCAGTTTGCAGTCATCTGCAAACTTTGTCAGCCATAGTCCTCCTGTGTTAGCCTGTACCTCAGAGAAATATATACCGAACAAGAGAGGTCCCAGGACTGAGCCTTGTGGGATGCCACTTGTAACTGGTTTAGAGTCTGACATGGCACCTGCAATTCTGACCATGTGGGTTCTATCCCTAAGCCAGTTTGCAACCCATCTTGTGACATAGGGGTTGATATTTAAGTTGGTGAGCTTATTTATGATGCCCGAGTGGGGTATTATGTCGAAGGCTTTTGTAAGGTCAAGGTAGGCTGTGTGGACTACCTTCCCTTCGTCTATGGCCTTGGTGACTGTTTCAAAGAAATTGACCAGGTTCAAGAGGCAAGATCTGCCCATAACAAAGCTGAATTGGGTAGGATCCAGTGTTTGGAGGTTCCCAATGTCTTTGTTTATGAGTTCCATGATGATAAGCTCCATAGCTTTGCAGACCAGGCTAGTTAGGCTTATAGGGCGATAGTTTCCGGGGTCTGTTGTGGCACCACCTTTATGGAGTGGGACCACAGTTGCTGTACGCCATTCTTTGGGTACATATCCTGTTGTAAGGCTGAGACTGAATAGTGATTTTAAGTGAGGGTTCAGTTCTTCTTGGAACTCATGTAAAATGCAGTCCAGGACACCGTCCGGTCCCATTGATGCTGTGTTTTTTGCTTTGGAGAGGGCAGCTCTCACCTGTGCATCTGTGATGTCAGGGAGGCTACACTCTGTCGGGATAGTCATTTGCTCATTTGGGGGGGAGGGGGGGGGAGAAGTTTGCACTGAACCTGTCTGCCAGGATGTTGGCAATGTCTGTGGGTTCAGTGTATTTTTTTGTCATTCTGCACTAACTCAGAGCGTATCTGGGAGTTTCCACCCAGGTTTCTGACATAACTAAAGAAGGCCTTGTGATTATCTTTAGCGTCTTGTGCAATTTTTCTTTCAAAGCTAGCCTTAGATGATTTTATGAGGGATCATAGTTTCTTGCTGGTACTGATCAGAGTTACCTTCCCTTTCAGGGATTTTGCTCTATCATGTAGTAGCTTCCTCCTTCTGTTGTACAGCTTATTTATGGCTGGGGTCCACCAGACAGGTCTCCTGCTCTTGGAGGAGTGTGTCTTGGTTTTATTTGGGATAGCACGATCCATGCATTCCTGTAGGTATCCATAGAATGCATTTGTAAAGGATTCTGCGGTTCGTGCCGTATTTTCCACTGGTCCTGGGGCTTTGAAGGATTCCATCTCAGTTTTGAGAAGTGCGAAGTTTGCTTTTGAGAATTTTTTGACCATGGTTTCCTTTGCTGGGGGTGGGGACGGGATATGGATGTCCATAGTGATTAATTTATGGTCAGATCTTACCAATGAGAGGTATACCTCTGGTATGGAACATAGAGTCCCCACGTTGGTGATGATCAGGTCCAATATGTTTTCCCCTCTTGTGGGAGTGGTGACCAGTTGTTCCATAGCATTTGAGTTTATAAATTCTAGGAACCATTGGGCTAGGGTGTTGGGGCTTGAGTAGTGCTCCCAGTCTATGTTTGGGTAGTTAAAGTCACCCAATATAATGGTGTTTGGAGAGACCTTCATATTCTCCAGTGTCTTCAGGAAAGCCGAGTGGGGTTCCTGAGTTTGAGAGGGTGGTCTGTAGCAGGCTACAAACTGGAAGGCAGTTTTGCCCACTGTTAGTTGCACATGGATGGTCTCAGATGCTTCATGCAGTGCTACTAGCCTGGAGGTATTGGTATCTTTGATGAATATGGATACTCTTTCTCCTCTTGTGGTTCGGTCCGAGTTTTGAGGCCGAAAAGCATGGTATGAGGTATAGCCTGGTAGTGGTGGGGTGCTCTCGGGAGCCTTGAACCAGGTTTCTGTTACTGCACAGATATCGATATTCTCCATACTGAGGAGAGCCTCGAGTGCGTGCATCTTGAGGTTTAAACTTCTGGCGTTGAGCAGCATTACCCTTAGTTTCTTTTTCTTTGTGTTGTCTGAGGGTAGAAAGATGAGAAGTTTGGTCTTATTTGGGTTGAGGAGGAGTTCAGCATTTAATAGCCAACTGTCAACAGAAGAGGAAGATGCTTGAGTGATCTGTTGTAGTTCTGTTAGAGTTGGAGCTGAGTAGATGATAGTGGAGTCATCTGCATACTCTATGAGGGAGGCATGTGGTGGCTCAGAGGACTAATATCTTCTGTTGGAGGTGAGAGGGTACAGGGTTGGAATCTCTCTTAGTGCCTTTAAGGGATGCTGCTTATAGCATCCCTGATGTCTAGTTGTTTCCCTGCACCAAGTTTTTGTTAACTGCCTCTAAGGCACATTACATAGAGTATCGCTGGTGTCCAGTGTTCCTCTGACCCATGTCTTCAGTGTTCTCCCTGGTGTCTTGTGGTTCTTTGCCACCCCAATCCCTGTTATGCTTAAGTGCCATTAAGGCACAAGATGTAAGTGTTCTCCCTGGTGTCTAAAGGCGCCTGATCCCTATTATGGTTAAGTGCCATTAAAGCACAAGATGTAAGAATTCTCCCGGGGGGGGTCTAGTGCCCCCCCATCCCAATTATGCTTAACCACCAATCTGTTGTTGTTAATTTTCATTCTCTCCTCAAATGATGGGTTCAGATCCAAACTGTCGGATCTGACTTGGCCATTGCAAAAGCTTGTGGCAACTTAGAACTCTCAAGCTTTTCCCTTACCCAGAATGTAGCAACCCCAATTACCTCAGATCTCATTTGCAGCTTCCAGCAAAAGACATGGTTGCTAGGCTCGCAAGCTTGTATTTAGATAAGTGATTTTTTTCTTCATTTCACTGTTGTTTTTCTTGATTGTTTCTATCCTTTTATCTTTCTATGTTTCTTATATTAGAGTACGCTATAAAATACTATAGTTATAGTATTTTATTTCCTCACTTTCCCTTGTATGCTTGTCATAGCTCTTCACTACCTTTGTAGGTAGCCCTTATCTTCGTTACCCTTTGTTTACAAAAAAAATAAATAAATAAAACTTTATAGTTATAATCTTTAGAGTTTACATTTTTTTTTTTTATTTTTGGAGTATGTTCCTGTCATTGTTATTCTTTGATAGTAGTTGTCAGAATATCTTCTTAAAATGTTGGAAAAAGATAAAAGCCCAGCAGGGTTTAAAAGTGTGGAAAATGTGGTCAGAAAATACCCTTTTCTGACACTCATATGATTTGCTTGCACTGTCTTGGACCCCTTCATCTCCAGGAAAGTTGTTCGATCTGTTATGCATTCAACCCAGGAGCTATGGTTGAACGCAAAAACAAATTAATATTGAAGGGTTTACTTCCATCCTCCTTTAGTGAGGTTTTATCTGGAGCTCCTAAAGAAAAATCTAAGAAAATTTCTCCCACGTCTCCAAGCACTTCCATTGCTTCTTCTAAGTCCTCTGAGAAGTCTTTGAAAAGGTGTCTTACGAATCAATCTTTTCCCTTGGATCCTAAGAAGAAAAGACCAAAATCTTTGCATCCGACTTCATCCTCAGATCCATGACACATAAACAAACAATCCTCTGATCAGACTGTTTCTTCAGATCTGACCAGCCTAAAAATTAAACTTACATTGGCTCAGACCCCCTCAGATCTGACACATAGATCTGAAGATGTGGTAGTTTTACCCAGAACAAAATATTCCTCCTCAATTGACTCTGTTCCCTCCAGAGTTCCATCCCCCTTCTTAGAGAGGCCAAACTCTCCTTTAGGATTGTCCATTTACTCTTGCAGAAGCTTCATGGAAGATGATGTGGAGAGGTTAGTGAGAAAAATTCTCTCGGCACAGAGTCAGTCATTGTTCCTTCCTGCTCTTACCCCTTTGGGTCAGGAGATCCGTTCTTGCAATACTCCACACTTACCAATTCCTCCTCTGATTCCTGTCAAAATCTTGGAGCCCTTGGTTCCAAGTTTTCTGGGCCTGACTGCTTTGGGTCAAAGAATTCCTTTGCCTTTGGATTTGAGGCTTGCTCTGAGCACTTTGGTCCAGTCAGTTCAAAGCCAGTTCTACCCTGTCATGTCCAAGATGCTTCATTCAACTCTGAGGGCATTGGAGCCATCTCTACACCATGGAGCTTCAGGAATGGTTAGTTTGTCTCTGACTTCAGCCTCAGGTGGACTGTCCATTGGGAAGGGAGGGACTGTGGATCAGAAACTGGCTGTTTCAGAGCTAGAGTCCTATACCTCAACCGGACGGTCCACCTTTGCGGTCATAGAGAGAGCCTTGTGTGCTCCCTGACTCAGATGGCACCTACCCACTCAGATCCTCTGTCTACATCTGTCCTGTCTCTGTGTCTGGATTCTCAACTATCCTCTCCACAGGGACAGCCAGTACTGAAACCCCAGGTCCCCATCAAGGTATCCCCACTTCTGACAGCTCCCCAGAGTATCTTGCTGAGGAGGTCCCTAAGAAGACAACATGCAAGAGGAAGCATTTAGATTCCCCTGAATCTGTCATTGAAGATAGAGATTTTGATGAGGGGAAGGGTCCCCATGGTCACCTCCTGATGATGTCTCTTTCAGAGACATCTTGGAAATCCTAAAACAGAGAGGTGGCTGGAAGCCCAGAAACCCTATGTTGGAGAACTCTGTACTCCTGGAGGTGTTCAGTACTGGCCCATCTAATTCCTGGGTAACTCTGCCCGCCGATGAGCTCATTAACTTGATCTTGTTGCAGGCATGGCAGGATCCAGGCACCACTGAGCCAGTCTCCAGGAAGACAGACAAAATCATGACAACTCCAGAGGATAAGCAATTTTGGTCCAAGGGTATGCCTGCAAATGCCATGGTCATGGTGGCAGCCACTAAGAAGGAACTTGTGAAGGAAAGTTCGTCTGTTCATCTCCACAACAAAGAGTCTCATGCGATGGACAGATTCATGAAGCATGTCTATGTTTCAGTGACCTTCACGTTACAGTCACTGAATTATTTGGCACATTTCATGAGACTACAGAGGGACCTGATTAAGGAACTGTCAGATACCCTCTCAGGATCTGTTTCTGAAGAGGTAAAAGCATCTGTCATCCCTCAGTTGGATACCCTACAATCCATATCCAGCTCCTCCATGAGGCTCATTTCTAATGTAACAGAAGGAATCTCTAGAGAAGCAGGTTCAGGCTTTGCCATTAGGGGAGACACCTGGATGCACTTATGTGGTTTTGCGGAGCCCTTTAAGTCTTCATTCATTAATGGTCCTTTTGACGGAATGTCTCTTTTTGGCCCCAAGGTTAAAGGGTTTAATATTATATTTTCGAATTGAACTCCATCGACTGCACTTTTGTCGAACACAGACATTCGAAAATGGTAATGTTGAACACCAAAAGCCAACCTAGGAACGGGTTTTAACATAGGTCGAGATAGGGGAGAAGTTTGTAGTTCAGCAATAGCAGTGAACACCTATCTTGACCCATGTTAAAACCATTCCCAGGTTGGCTTTTGGTATTCAACATTACCGTTTTCGAATTCCCATGTTCGACAAAAGTGGAGTCGATGGAGTTTAATTCGAAAATATGATAGTAAACCACTTAAAGGTACTCTGTCCATGTGTGAAAAGAATGGAAAGATTCCTTCTGCCATGGGCATACATTTTTCAACCCCTCAAAGATCCTTTTCAAGGAATCATTCAGGCAGGGGTAAAATGTGGTTCAAAAAATACTAAGGATCTTTCCACAACACATGTGGAGGAGGTTCCTCCAGAGGCAGATGGGGGAACTCTAACAGTAGATGCCGCCCTCATGGCAGTGGTAGTCCACAGAACCAAGGTTTCAGAGATTCTTTCTTTGGCAAACCTTTTCAGCACTCCTGAAAGGAGGCCCACTTGTCCCCCTCTGGAGGCAATCAGGGGTCAATTGTCCCTGCACCAGAGAGCCTGGCTAGAAATAGCAAAACATACCTGAGTGCAGAGGATTATTTCCAGAGATTATATAATGCCATTTTCCCTTTATCCTTCCAATTCAAGAAAATTCTCAGATGTTCCACCCAGTCAGAGGGAACAAGCAGCAATTCAAATTCAAAAGCTGCTAGGAAAAAAAAGTCATCCAAAAGGTCCTCCTAGACAAGATAGAATCTGGAACTTACTCAAGGTTCTTTGTAGTGCCAAAGAAAACAGGGAACTGGAGACCAGTTCTGGATCTCAGCATCTTAAACAAATATATTTGAAAGATCAAGTTCCAGATGGTCACAGTTCAGTCTATTCTTCTGTTTTTGGAAAATGATGATTGGATGTGTTCAATAGATCTTCAGGATGTGTACTATCATATAAAAATGAACAGGCAATCCAGAAGGTTCTTACACTTCTGGCTGGGAGCCAGTCACTACCAGTTCAGAGTTCTGCCCTTTGGTCTCACCACAGCCTACCAAATACATGGCAGTAGTAGCAGCTCACTTGAGACTGAAAGGGATTCTTGGTGTTTCCATATTTAGACAACTGACTCATTTCCACCCTGACCAGGCATCAGCTCATTTTGGCAAGAGAAAAAGTGATCCAAATATCCTCTCCTAGGAATAGCCATAAACTACAAAATGTCTCGTCTTAAACCAAGTCAAAGTCCAGAGTTCATAGGAACACTGCTGCAAAACAAAATCAGCTGTAGCCTCACTTCCCCTCTCCAGAGTGCAGGCAATAAGGTCACAAGTAGAAAAGATAGTTTGCAGTACCAAAATCTCATCCCACTTGGTCCTTCAGGCACTGAGATCAATGGCAGCAGCAATAAGATTACTATCCTTAGCCAGATTTCACATGAGAGCTCTCCAATGGATGCTGGCCTCCCAATGGTCAACACATTCCTTTATCAGCTCAGAAACGGATCACTAATATTTGTAAGAGGGATCTAATGTGGTGGATTCAGAGTGAAAAGGTTTTACAAGGCCATTTGCTCATTCCCCCTTAGCCCAAGGCCATTGTGACCATGGATCCTTCCCAGCTGGGGGGGGGGGGGCATTACCTGAGAAAGATAGTCCAAGGCACATGGTCCCACAAAAAGGACCTTTTGCATATCAATGTCCTTGAGTTGAAAGCAGTGCTTTTCTAGCATTGCAGGCCTTTCAGGATACTCTCCTTTCAGGAATGATTGCAATTCAAACAGACAACATCTCAGTGGTCTGGTACATCAACAAACAAGGAGGAACCAGATCTTACCCCTTTTGTTGAGAAGTGCTCAGGTTTTGGGAATGGGCAATCTGTTCCAACCGCTTTCTTATAGCAATGCATATTCCAGGGAAGTCCAATGTGTTAGCGGACAAACTAAGCAAGTACATACCTAGTACCTCCTGAATGGTCCTTCAACAAGAATGTAGCAGAACTGATTTTCCAACAATAGGGACAGCCTTACTGCAATCTGTTTGCTTCTCCCCTAAACAAGTGCAGCAGCTGCTTTGCTCTAATCCCCCCACAGAGAGAGTCAGTGGAGAATGCTCTTCTCCATGATTGCCCCCAAGTCTAATTTATACTTATCCTCTAATTCCTTCGATTCCAACGTTCCTACAGAGCGCTGCCAGGTTGAAGAGCAAAGTCATCCTCGTTGCACACTACTGGCCTCAACAGATTTGGTTTCCCTTCCTGTGTCCTCATTTAATTCATCAGCCTTGGATTCTGGACCCAGCTCTAGATCTGCTGTCTCATCCACCAGGCATGACACATCCAGACCTCCCCAATCTCAAGCTGACAGCTTGGTTTCTCCATTTTCAGTAATAGGCAGACAACCTACTCTCTCATCTCCTGTCTGCCAGATTCTGTTATCCTCTCATAAACCATCTACAAGGAAACTTTATGCTAGTAAATGGAACATATTTGTACACTGGGCACTTCAAAATGATGTGGAACCTTCTGCCCTGCTTCATAATATTCTTGATTTTGTGACACGTCTTTCCAATCAAGGAGCTAGTTCTTCGACAATTAAAGTTCAGTTGGCAGCAATTTCTAATTTCCATATTGGATTTGATGGTTCCTCACTCGCTTCTCATAAACTTTGTAAAACCTTAAGAGGCACACTTCTGTTAAGACCCCCATTTATGATCCTACTCCTCCATGAGATCTGACTCTGGTACTGTAAGCCCTGGTTCACCCACCCTTCGAACCAGCACATGACTTTGATCTTAAATTTCTTTCTTGGAAACCTTTTCACCCAGACATGTTTCCAAAACTCAGGCCTTATCTATGAACCCCCCATATCTAATTTTTCATAAAGACAGTTACATTACGAACTAATGCATCCTTTTTGCCCAAGACAGTTTCGGAATTTAACATTAACCCATCCATCAGTTTACCATTTTTCTTTCCAAGTTTTTAAAACAAGGATGAATATTTGTTACATTTATTGTATGTTCATAGGCAACTGCATTTCTATTTACACACAATAAAGGATATCAGAACTACAGATCAGTTGCTTCTTTTGATGATAAGAAACTGAGTAAGCCAGTATCAAAAATTACTCTTGCCAGATGGCTCACTAGCTGCATTTCCTTTGTTTACAACAAATATGATATCCCTTTACCAAAGCAAGTTTGTGTTCATTCAACCAGGTCTGTAGCAACTCCCTTAGATTTTCATTCAAGGGCTTCCATGGATGAAATATGTGCAGCTGTGCCTTAGGCTTCCCCACATACTTTCATCATTCATTACAAAGTGGATTTGGTTTCCAGAGTTAGAGCATCATTTGGCTCAATGGTGCTTAGGAATATCCTGCCTTGAGTCCACCCTAGGATGTAAGGTAGCTGGGGACTCTGTCACATCAGTTGAGGACAGAATGAAAAATGACAATATCAGATAAAGAAGCTATGTACTCACAATAACATTCCATCTGTGTTGTCCATTTTCATTCTTCCTCAACTCCCCACCCACCAAGTCCCTCTTTTTGGCCTTTCTGGAAGAGTGAGTGAATATGAAAGAATTGGCCTAATCCAAGCATGACAAAGCTCCAGACATAGTCTTGTCTAACATTTTGCTCTTTCTCTTTTTATGACTTTTTTGTATAAGAGTTGTTTCTATATGTTTTAGCTAGCAAACACGATCTGAGGTAATTGGGGTTGGTGCATTCTTGGTAGGGGAGAAGCTCGAGAGTTCTAAGTTGCCACAAACTTTTTGCAACAGCCGAGTCAAATTCAGACAGTTCGGATCCAAACCCATCAGTTGACAAAGAATGAAAATGGGCAACACACATGGAACATTATGGTGTGTACATAATTATTTTTAATGCATGAGATGTGAGATTTATCCATGGTGGCTAGTGGTTCCCCAACCCATGTTATGTATAAGTTCCAGTAAGGCACAATGATAAGGGTTATCCCTGGTGGCTAGTAGCCCCCCCATCTCGCATCTTTAGACACACCCCTGGTGGCTAGTGGTCTGTTCCAACTCAGTGTTGCAGGCTTTGCTCAGTAATCTAAGGGTGTGCAGAAATATTGTAGTCACCCCAGCATTCACACACGCATTCACATGTGCGCGCCCACACACACACACACACACACACACACACACACACACACACACACACACACACACACACACACACACACACACACGCGCACGCACACACACGCACACACACACACACACACACACACACACACACACACACACACTCATACTCACTCTTAATCTACTCCTTCACTAAACCCCTTATTGTGACCTCCAAGACAGACACACACTCATACATGCAGCCGCTCACATGCACATACTCACACAACATTAACTTACCACTAAACTCCCCAGCACTTACATCTACCACGATGGATGAATATGGCCTTTTGGCATGTTCATTACCACAAGTGGCCCATGCTACTTTATGCAGCCATGCAATTCTCTAAATCCCTACACCTTACCACAGACAATTTTGGGCGGAGAACACATGGCTAATTAACATATGCCTCTCCCCTGGAATGCCTCATTAGCATATGGCATGGTCACAGAGACTGGCCACAACAGTGCTGCATGTCTTCATGCAAAAGCACTGTGATAGAGCTGTGTCTGAATTCTAAAAAGTTACTGAAATCCAGCTTATGTGTACATTAGTCTGATAGAGGTTGAGTCAATAAAAAAAATATTTGTTCCAGGGAATTTAATGCATTTGCTACTTATGTGTGTGGGTGAGGGGCTGTTTTAGAACCATTTAATCCATGCATACCTTGTAGCTGTCACCCCAGGAAATGGTGATTGTCAGAAACATAGGTTCATTAAACAGCTTTGGAATAAAACCTCAGCCTCAACACTTGTGCCATGCTCTGTTATGGTTCCTTCTAAAATTAGTTAACTAACAAAATATATACAAAAATGTTTGGATAATTGTTGTACTGCAGTGTTTTAATAATGGGGACAGTCATTAAATGCCTGCATTTTTACAGTAATTGAAGAAAGGCAAGAGGTATGCTGAGGTAACAAAAATAATTTTGTGTATTGAATCCTAGGTTCTAGAATTAAAAGCAAGTATTAGTATATCACAGTGGTGGTTCAATATATCCTCAGGAAGAAACTATGAAAAACTGGGGTGCATTGTGTACAGGCATTAGTGTTGCTGACTCTCAGTTCCAGTGTTCAGTCCTGACTTGCTGTTAATGTGTGGCATTTTCATTTACTGTACTCTTTATGCCACATGATTTTATCATTCCTAGTTACTCTGATTTTCTTTACCCCAGCCCCCCACCCTAAAGACACGCTGATTGCCTGGATTCTCTAAAAAGAACATTTCTTGAAATCTAGGTTGTGTGACTATGAAAAGTCTGCAAAGATCAATTTTTTTATCTGGTTAAAAATGAATAAATAAAAGTAGCATATCATTTCTTTTAAGTATCTGCATAAAAGTAAGTACTTGATCCCTTAGATAGCTAGCCTGGGGTTAGGACTGATTTGATAGTCCAAATAAAAGAGCACTTTGCAACAGAAGACACAGAACAGCTCGCTGGAATCCCATTTTATAAATGAGTGTCCCAAGCTGACAGATTATGGAGATGAACAATCGTAAATAGAGGTGTTGTCGATACACTGGACAAGTACTGCAAACCCACAGTGTGAAAGTAGCTGACTCCAAATCAGATTGCCGACCAGTCACGAGTGGAGTCACACAGGGTTCAGTCCTCAGTCCTCTCCTGTTTGGTATCTACTTCTCTGAAGTCCAGGCTAACACGAAGGGGCTCTGGCTAACAAAATTCACAGACAATTACAAGTTGGGAGCTATTATTAACTCCCCAAATGATGCTGACATCCTACAGAAAGGCCTCACTGAGACCAATGACTGGTGTCAGAACCATAGCCTTAAGCTCACTGCCAAAAAATGTGTTGTCATCCCCACTGGGAAAAATCCGGTTCGCATGAATTACCACATTGATGGTAATCCACTGAACACAAAAAGCATTATAAGAGATCTGGGAACACAGGTTGACAGCAACCTCTCTTTCGACCACCACATTGCGACTGTGGTCAGAAAGTCTTTCTATGTGGCACATCTTATCACTAAGAGTTTTGCATCCAGGAAGAAAGAGGTCATTGTCTCCCTCTACTCTTCCCTCATTAGGCCAATCATCGAGTACAATGCCCTATTTGGCATGTACCTCTCTAGAAACCTGCAACAACTGGAGAGGCCGCAAAAGTACCTCACAAAGAGGTTTCTAGGCCTTAAACACTTGTCCTATATGGACAGACTCAAAGAACTCCAACTATTCTCTGTCTCACATCGTCTACTTAGAGGCAATCTCTGCTTGACTTACAAAGCCATGTCTGACCCAGCTCTTTTAGAAATGCTACATCTAAAGAAATCCCAATCCCTCTGCACCACACGCTCCAGAGACCTCAACCTCATTACCACAATCAACAAAGTATGATGGAGGGACAGGTTCATAACCCAGAGACTGCCCATACTATGGAATAGACTTCCCATACATGTCAAACAGAGCACCTCACTGGCCCTCTTCAAGAGAAATCTTGATGAGTGGATATGAAATAGAAAATTCACCCTGGGGATCACTCCAGTGGCTCTACTTGACAGAGGCACTGGGAACTAAGGTCGAGTGGCACAATGCCAGGGTAATCCTATGTGCTAGGCTTGTAAAGGCTCCAAGGCCATTAGCCTAGTCCACACCTATGAACCTAAGAAAAAAAAGCTGCAGTGTAATTACTTTATTGTATCAGGTCCTTCACAGCCATTTATCCTCCCATTTCTATTACACCATTAAACACATAGCTGGCCAGTCTCTCTCTCTCTCTCAGCAGTGATTATATTAGGACAAGTAACAAAGTTACATTTTCTTTGGCAGTACATTCATAATGCAATTCTATGGCAAGGCAACTCTAAAGGAAGAATGTCCTGTGTTCCATGTACATGATCCAGTTGTCCTGTACTTCATCTGTATCATAGTCAGACCCTCATGTTGGCACACACGATCAGTGGAAAAACCTAGAACTAACAGGTATGCCAGAAACATGGCAGAGGAAAGT